>NC_069504.1:434092531-434222531 GCF_027579735.1 Bombina bombina | reverse complement strand
TTGTTGGAATTCACAACCTTAGGTACAAATTCAAAAGAAGTTTGCAACACTGCCTTATCCTGATGAAAAATCAGAAAAGGAGACTCACAAGAAAGAGCAGACAATTCAGAGACTCTTCTGGCAGAAGAGATGGCCAAAAGGAACAAAACTTTCCAAGAAAGTAATTTAATGTCCAATGAATGCATAGGTTCAAACGGAGGAGCTTGAAGAGCCCCCAGAACCAAATTCAAACTCCAAGGAGGAGAAATTGACTTAATGACAGGTTTTATACGAACCAAGGCTTGTACAAAACAATGAATATCAGGAAGATTAGCAATCTTTCTGTGAAAAAGAACAGAAAGAGCAGAGATTTGACCTTTCAAGGAACTTGCGGACAAACCTTTATCTAAACCATCCTGAAGAAACTGTAAAATTCTCGGAATTCTAAAAGAATGCCAGGAAACATGATGAGAAAGACACCAAGAAATATAAGTCTTCCAGACTCTATAATATATCTCTCTAGATACAGATTTACGAGCCTGTAACGTAGTATTAATCACAGAGTCAGAGAAACCTCTTTGACCAAGAATCAAGCGCTCAATCTCCATACCTTTAAATTTAAGGATTTGAGATCCTGATGGAAAAAAGGACCTTGCGACAGAAGGTCTGGTCTTAACGGAAGAGTCCACGGTTGGCAAGAGGCCATCCGGACAAGATCCGCATACCAAAACCTGTGAGGCCATGCTGGAGCTACCAGCAGAACAAACGAGCATTCCTTCAGAATCTTGGAGATTACTCTTGGAAGAAGAACTAGAGGCGGAAGATATAGGCAGGATGATACTTCCAAGGAAGTGATAATGCATCCACTGCCTCCGCCTGAGGATCCCGGGATCTGGACAGATACCTGGGAAGTTTCTTGTTTAGATGAGAAGCCATCAGATCTATTTCTGGAAGTTCCCACATTTGAACAATCTGAAGAAATACCTCTGGGTGAAGAGACCATTCGCCCGGATGCAACGTTTGGCGACTGAGATAATCCGCTTCCCAATTGTCTATTCCTGGAATATGAACCGCAGAGATTAGACAGGAGCTGGATTCCGCCCAAACCAGAATTCGAGATACTTCTTTCATAGCCAGAGGACTGTGAGTCCCTCCTTGATGATTGATGTATGCCACAGTTGTGACATTGTCTGTCTGAAAACAAATGAACGATTCTCTCTTCAGAAGAGGCCAAGACTGAAGAGCTCTGAAAATTGCACGGAGTTCCAAAATATTGATCGGTAATCTCACCTCCTGAGATTCCCAAACCCCTTGTGCTGTCAGAGACCCCCACACAGCTCCCCAACCTGTAAGACTTGCATCTGTTGAAATTACAGTCCAGGTCGGAAGAACAAAAGAAGCCCCCTGAACTAAACGATGGTGATCTGTCCACCACGTCAGAGAGTGTCGTACAATCGGTTTTAAAGATATTAATTGAGATATCTTTGTGTAATCCCTGCACCATTGGTTCAGCATACAGAGCTGAAGAGGTCGCATGTGAAAACGAGCAAAGGGGATCGCGTCCGATGCAGCAGTCATAAGACCTAGAATTTCCATGCATAAGGCTACCGAAGGGAATGATTGTGACTGAAGGTTTCGACAAGCTGAAATAAATTTTAGACGTCTCTTGTCTGTCAAAGACAGAGTCATGGACACTGAATCTATCTGGAAACCCAAAAAGGTTACCCTTGTCTGAGGAATCAATGAACTTTTTAGTGAATTGATCCTCCAACCATGATTTTGAAGAAACAACAAAAGTCGATTCGTATGAGATTCTGCTAAATGTGAAGACTGAGCAAGTACCAAGATATCATCCAAATAAGGAAATACCACAATACCCTGTTCTCTGATTACAGATAGAAGGGCACCGAGAACTTTTGTAAAAATTCTTGGAGCTGTTGCTAGGCCAAACGGCAGAGCCACAAACTGGTAATGCTTGGCTAGGAAAGAGAATCTCAGAAACTGATAGTGCGCTGGATGAATCGGAATATGCAGATATGCATCCTGTAAATCTATTGTAGACATATAATGCCCTTGTTGAACAAAAGGCAGGATATTCCTTACAGTTACCATTTTGAATGTTGGTATCCTTGCATAACGATTCAATATTTTTAGATCCAGAACTGGTCTGAAGGAATTCTCCTTCTTTGGTACAATGAAGAGATTCGAATAAAACCCCAGCCCCTGTTCCAGAACTGGAACTGGCATAATTACTCCAGCCAACTCTAGATCTGAAACACATTTCAGAAATGCTTGAGCTTTCGCTGGGTTTACTGGGACACGGGAAAGAAATTATCTCTTTGCAGGAGGTCTTATCTTGAAACTAATTCTGTACCCTTCTGAAATAATGTTCTGAATCCAAAGATTAACAGAATTGATCCAAATTTCTTTGAAAAAACGTAATCTGCCCCCTACCAGCTGAGCTGGAATGAGGGCCGCACCTTCATGTGGACTTAGAAGCTGGCTTTGCTTTTCTAGAAGGCTTGGATTTATTCCAGACTGGAGATGGTTTCCAAACTGAAACTGCTCCTGAGGATAAAGGATCAGGCTTTTGTTCTTTGTTGAAAGGAAAGGAACGAAAACGATTATTAGCCCTGTTTTTACCCTTAGATTTTTTATCCTGTGGTAAAAAAGTTCCTTTCCCACCAGTAACAGTTGAGATAATAGAATCCAACTGAGAACCAAATAATTTATTACCCTGGAAAGAAAGGGAAAGTAGAGTCGATTTAGAAGACATATCAGCATTCCAAGTTTTAAGCCATAAAGCTCTTCTAGCTAAAATAGCTAGAGACATAAACCTGACATCAACTCTGATAATATCAAAAATGGCATCACAGATAAAATTATTAGCATGTTGAAGAAGAATAATAATGTTATGAGAATCATGATCTGTTACTTGTTGCGCTAAAGTTTCCAACCAAAAAGTTGAAGCTGCAGCAACATCCGCTAAAGAGATAGCAGGTCTAAGAAGATTACCTGAACACAAATAAGCTTTTCTTAGAAAGGATTAAATTTTCCTATCTAAAGGATCCTTAAAGGAAGTACCATCTGCCGTAGGAATAGTAGTACGCTTAGCAAGGGTAGAGATAGCCCCATCAACTTTAGGGATTTTGTCCCAAAATTCTAATCTGTCAGACGGCACAGGATATAATTGCTTAAAACGTTTAGAAGGAGTAAATGAATTACCCAATTTATTCCATTCCCTGGAAATTACTTCAGAAATAGCACCAGGAACAGGAAAAACTTCTGGAATAACTACAGGAGATTTAAAGACCTTATCTAAACGTTTAGATTTAGTATCAAGAGGACCAGAATCCTCAATTTCTAATGCAATTAGGACTTCTTTAAGTAAAGAACGAATAAATTCCATTTTAAATAAATATGAAGATTTATCAGCATCAACCTTTGAAACAGAATCCTCTGAACCAGAAGAATCATTAGAATCAGAATGATGATGTTCATTTAAAAATTCATCTGGATAAAGAGAAGTTTTAAAAGACTTTTTATGTTTACTAGAAGGAGGAATAACAGACATAGCCTTCTTAATAGATTCAGAAACAAAATCTCTTATGTTATCAGGAACACTCTGAACATTAGATGTTGATGGAACTGCAACAGGTAATGGTATTTTACTAAAGGAAATATTTTCTGCATTAACAAGTTTGTCATGACATTTAATACAAACAACAGCTGGAGGAACAGCTACCAAAAGTTTACAGCAGATACACTTAGCTTTGGTAGTTCCAGCACCAGGCAGCGATTTTCCTGAAGTATCTTCTGGCTCAGATGCAACATGAGACATCTTGCGATATGTAATAGAAAAAACAACATATAAAGCAAAATTGATCAAATTCCTTAAATGACAGTTTCAGGAATGGGAAAAAATGCCAAAGAACAAGCTTCTAGCAACCAGAAGCAATGAAAAATGAGACTTAAATAATGTGGAGACAAAAGCGACGCCCATATTTTTTTAGCGCCAAATAAGACGCCCACATTATTTGGCGCCTAAATGCTTTTGGCGCCAAAAATGACGCCACATCCGGAACGCCTACATTTTTGGCGCAAAAGAACGTCAAAAATGACGCAACTTCCGGCGACACGTATGAGGCCGGAAACAGAAAAGATTTTTTGCGCCAAAAAAGTCTGCGCCAAGAATGACGCAATAAAATGAAGCATTTACAGCCCCCGCGAGCCTAACAGCCCACAGGGAAAAAGTCAAATTTTTTAAGGTAAGAAAAAATGATTGATTCAAATGCATCATCCCAAATATGAAACTGACTGTCTGAAAATAAGGAATGTTGAACATCCTGAGTCAAGGCAAATAAATGTTTGAATACATATATTTAGAACTTTATAAAAAAAAGCGCCCAACCATAGCTTAGAGTGTCACAGAAAATAAGACTTACTTACCCCAGGACACTCGTCTACATGTTGTAGAAAGCCAAACCAGTACTGAAATGAAAATCAGCAGAGGTAATGGTATATATATAAGAGTATATCGTCGATCTGAAAAGGGAGGTAAGAGATGAATCTCTACGACCGATAACAGAGAACCTATGAAATAGACCCCGTAGAAGGAGATCATTGCATTCAAATAGGCAATACTCTCCTCACATCCCTCTGACATTCACTGCACGCTGAGAGGAAAACCGGGCTCCAACTTGTTGCGGAGCGCATATCAACGTAGAATCTAGCACAAACTTACTTCACCACCTCCATAGGAGGCAAAGTTTGTAAAACTGATTTGTGGGTGTGGTGAGGGGTGTATTTGTGGGCATTTTGAGGTTTGGGAAACTTTGCCCCTCCTGGTGGGAGTGTATGTCCCATACGTCACTAGCTCATGGACTCTTGCTAATTACATGAAAGTAATGTATTTCTTTCTTGACACGGTGAATCCACAGATCATCAATTACTGTTGGGAATATCACTCCTGGCCAGCAGGAGGAGGCAAAGAGAACCACAGCAAAGCTGTTAAGTATCACTTCCCTTCCCACAACCCCCAGTCATTCGACCGAAGGAAAAGGATAGAAAGGAAATAACACAAGGTGCAAAGGTGCCTGAGGTTTATATAAAAACACTGTCTAAAAAAACAGGTAGGGCCGTGGACTCACCGTGTCAAGAAATAAATACATTTATCAGGTAAGCATAAAATTTGTTTTCTTTCTTAAGACACGGTGAGTCCACTGATCATCAATACCCAAGCTAGAGGACACAGATGATACGAGAGGGCAAGACAGGTAACCTAAACAGAAGGCACCACAGCTTGCAGAACCTTTTTCCCAAAAGAAGCCTCAGCTGAGGCAAAAGTATTAAATTTATAGAATTTGGGAAAAGTGTGCAAAGAAGACCAAGTCGCAGCCTTACAAATCTGTTCAACAGAGACCTCATTCTTGAAGGCCCAAGAAGACACCGCCCTAGTGGAATGAGCTGTAATTCTCTTAGGAGGCTGCTGTCCAGCAGTCTCATAAGCCATACGAATAATACTTCTCAACCAGAGAGAAAGATAAGTGGCCGTAGCTTTCTGACCTCTACGTTTACCAGAAAAGCAAACAAACAGGGCAGAAGACCAACAAAAGTCCTTCGTAGCCTGCAGATAAAATTTAGGAGCCCGCACAACGTCTAAGTAGTGCAACAAACATTCTTTATGAGAAGAAGGATTAGGACAGAGAGAAGGAACAACAATTTCCTGATTAATATTTCTGTCCGAAATAACCTTTAGGAAGAAAACCAAACTTGGTACAGAGAATTGCCTTATCTGCATGAACTATGAGATAAGGAGAATCGCGCTGCAAAGCGGAAAGTTCAGAGACCCTATGAGCAGAAGAAATAACAAGAAACAAAATTTCCAAGATAATAACTTAATATCTACAGAATGCATAGGCTCAAACGAAACTTTAGGAACCAAATTAAGGCTCCAAGGTGGAGCAACTGATTTAAACACAGGCCTGATTCTGATCAGAGCCTGACAAAAGGATTGGACATCTGGCACATCCGCCAGACGCTTGTGCAACAGAATAGATAAAGCAGAAATCTGACCCTTAAGGATAATGACAGATAACCCCTTCTCAAGGCCTTCCTGAAGAAGAGACAAGATCATTGGGATCCTAACCGTACTCCAAGAATATCCTTTAGACTCACACCAATACAGATATTTACACCATATCTTACGGTAAATCTTTCTAGTGAAAGGCTTACGAGCCTGAATCATGGTCTCAATGACCGACTCAGAAAAAGCACGCTTAGCTAAAATCAAGCGTTCAATCTCCAAGCAGTCAGCTTCAGAGAAACTAAGTTTGGATGACAGAAGGGCCCCTGAAGAAGCAGGTTCTTCCTCAGCGGAAGTCTCCACGGAGGTAGAGATGACATTTCTACTAGATCCGCATACTAGATCCTACGAGGCCACGCAGGAGCTATAAGAATCACTAATGCTCTCTCCTGCTTGATTCGAGCGATGACTCGCGGAAGGAGAGCAAACAGAGGAAATAGATATGCCAACCTGAAGTTACAAGGAACTGCCAGAGCATCTATCAGAAAGGTTTTTGGGTCTCTCGACCTTGAGCCAAACTTTGGGAGCTTGGTGTTCTGACGAGACGCCATCAGATCCAAGTCCAGTAATCCCCATTTGGTTGTTAACCTGAAGAACACTTCCGGATGGAGTGCCCACTCCCCGGGATGGAAAGTCTGTGAATCTCCGCCCACTGGATGATCCATGCCACCTCCTTCATGGCTAAGGCACTCAGAGTTCCCCCTTGGTGGTTGATTTAGGCCACTAGGCCACTGAGGTTAAGTTGTCCGTCTGGAAACTAATAGACCGAGCTAGGACCAGCTGAGGCCAAGCTATCAAGGCATTGAAGATCGCTCACAACTCCAGGATGTTTATGGGGAGAGCAGATTCTTCCTGAAACCAAAGTCCTTGTGCCTTCAACGAGTCCCAGACTGCTCCCAACCCAACAGGCTGGCATCCGTGGTCACAATTACCCAAGAGTGTCTCTGAAAACACGTCCCCTGGGACAGATGTTCTTGCGACAGCCACCACGGAAGGGAGTCCCTTGTTGATTGATCCAGAACTATGCGAGCATGCATAGCTGCAGAGGTCTCAAATGAAAATCGAGCAAATGGAACTATGTCTATGGAAGCCACCATCAACCCTACTACCTCAATGCATTGGAACACTGATGGTCGGACTGCCTACTGTAAGGACAGGCAAGCGGACAGAATCTTGGTTCTTCTGACCTCTGTCAGAAAACATGTCATCGCTAGAGAGTCTATAATGGTCCCTAAGAAGGTCACTCTTTACTCTTGTAGTCGGCATAAGAGCTTTTCACCAAATTGATCTTCAAACCATGGGAACGAAGGAATGACAACAAAATCTGTGTGTGAGATTCTGCTAGTTGCAAGGATGGCGCCTGAACTAGAATGTCGTCCAGATAAGGCGCCACTGCAATTCCCTGAGACCGAATTACCACCAATTCTGGGAGCTGTGGCGAGGCCAAATGGAAGCGCTACAAATTGGAAATGTTTGACTAGATAGGCAAACCTCAGAATTTTGTGATGGTACCTGTGAATGGGAACGTGTAGGTACGCATCCTTCAGGTCTATGTGTGTCATGAATTGACCCTCTTGTATTAGGGGCAGAATGGAGCAGATAGTCTCCATCTTGAAGGACGGCATTCTGAGGAATTTGTTTAGTAATTTTAGATCTAGAATGGGCCTGAAAGTTCCCTCTTTTTTGGGAACCACAAAAAGGTTTGAGTAAAACCCAAGACCCTGTTCCTGACTTGGAACAGACACTGTCACTCCCAAGAGGAAAAGGTCTTGAACACATTTCAAGAACGCCTCTCTTTTTATTTGGTCTACAGATAACCTTGAGAGGTGAAACCTGCCCCTGGGAGGTAAGGTCTTGAACTCTAACTTGTACCCCTGGGAAACTATGTCCATGGGTCTGGAGCATCTCATTCCCAAGCTTGCGTGAACTGAGAAAGTCTGCCCCCCACTTGATTCGATCCCGGATCGGGGGCAAACCCTTCATGCTGACTTGGAATCAGCTGCTGGTTTCTTGGATTGCTTCCCCTTGTTCCAAGACTGACCAGGCTTCCAAGAGGGCTTTGATTGTTCCTGCTTGGTAGAGGCAGGGGAAGACGTCCCTTTGATTTATTCTTTTTGTCTTGAGGCAGAAAATATCCGTTATAATCAGTTATATCTGAGATAATCTCCACCAGCAGAGCTGGACTGAACAAGGTCTTTCCCTTGTAGGGTATAGCCAAAAGTTTTGATTTAGAAGAAACGTCTGCAGACCAAGACTGCAGACCCTATGCGCTAAAATTGCAAAACCAGATATTTTAGCTCCCAACTTAATGACTTGCAAGGAAGCGTCCGTTATAAAGGAGTTGGCTAACTTGAGAGGCTTAATCCTATCTTGAATCTCATCCAGGGGAGTTTCAGCCTGCAAAGACTCAGACAAAGCATCAAACCAATAGGCTGCCACACTGGTTACCGTAGCAATGCACACCGTCGGTTGCCATTGTAACCCCTGATGAGTATATATTTTCTTTAAAAAAAAAAACTCCAGCTTTTTATCCATAGGATCCTTGAAAGAGCAACTATCCTCAATAGGGATAGTAGTTCTCTTAGCCAAAGTGGAAATCACCCCTTCCACCTTAGGAACCGTCTGCCACGACTTCTTGAAGGAGTCAGCTACCGGGAATATCTTCCTAAAGACAGGAGAGGGGAGAAGGGGATTCCTGGTCTCTCCCATTCCCGGGTAATAATCTCTGTGGCACGGTCTGGCATTGGAAACACCTCCACAGAAGAAGGGACATCAAAGTATCTATTGAACTTGATAGATTTTTAGGATTGACAACGATAGGTGTATCAGAGTTGTCCACGGTAGCTAAACCCTCCTTTAATAAGACCTGGAGGTGCTCAAACTTGAATCTGAAGGCGACCACTTCAGCATCAGATGAAGGAATTACTCTACCCGAGTCTGAGATTTCACCCTCAAAGGCCACCGAAGTATCTTTTTCCTCCGATTTATGCGAAAGAGGAGTTCGGTCAGCCTGAACAGGATCTGATACCTTATCTGATTTTATACACTTCCTTAAAGGGACAGTAAACACCAGAATTTTTGTTGTTTAAAAATGTAGATAATCCCTTTATTACCCATTCCCCAATTTTGCATAACCAACACAGGTATAATAATATACTTTTTACCTCTGTGATTACCTTGTATATGGCTCTGCAAACTGCCCCCTTATTTCAGTTAATTTGACAGACTTGCATTTTTAGCCAATCAGTGCTTGCTCTTAGGAGCTTCACGTGCCTGAGCTCAATGTTATCCATATGAAACACATGAACTAACGCCCTCTAGTGGTGAAAAACTGTCAAAATGCATTCAGATTAGAGGTGGCCTTCAAGGTCTAAGAAATTAGCATATATACCTCCTAGACTTACTTTTCAACTAAGAATACCAAGAGAACAAAGCAAAAACAGAATTTATGTTTACCTGATAAATTACTTTCTCCAACGGTGTGTCCGGTCCACGGCGCCATCCTTACTTGTGGGATATTCTCTTCCCCAACAGGAAATGGCAAAGAGCCCAGCAAAGCTGGTCACATGATCCCTCCTAGGCTCCGCCTTCCCCAGTCATTCGACCGACGTAAAGGAGGAATATTTGCATAGGAGAAATCATATGATACCGTGGTGACTGTAGTTAGAGAAAATAAATCATCAGACCTGATTAAAAAACCAGGGCGGGCCGTGGACCGGACACACCGTTGGAGAAAGTAATTTATCAGGTAAACATAAATTCTGTTTTCTCCAACATAGGTGTGTCCGGTCCACGGCGCCATCCTTACTTGTGGGAACCAATACCAAAGCTTTAGGACACGGATGATGGGAGGGAGCAAATCAGGTCACCTAGATGGAAGGCACCACGGCTTGCAAAACCTTTCTCCCAAAAATAGCCTCAGAAGAAGCAAAAGTATCAAATTTGTAAAATTTGGTAAAAGTGTGCAGTGAAGACCAAGTCGCTGCCTTACATATCTGATCAACAGAAGCCTCGTTCTTGAAGGCCCATGTGGAAGCCACAGCCCTAGTGGAATGAGCTGTGATTCTTTCAGGAGGCTGCCGTCCGGCAGTCTCATAAGCCAATCTGATGATGCTTTTAAGCCAAAAAGAGAGAGAGGTAGAAGTTGCTTTTTGACCTCTCCTTTTACCAGAATAAACAACAAACAAGGAAGATGTTTGTCTGAAATCCTTTGTAGCCTCTAAATAGAACTTTAGAGCACGAACTACATCCAAATTGTGCAACAAACGTTCCTTCTTTGAAACTGGATTCGGACACAAAGAAGGCACAACTATCTCCTGGTTAATATTTTTGTTAGAAACAACTTTCGGAAGAAAACCAGGTTTAGTACGCAAAACCACCTTATCTGCATGGAACACCAGATAAGGAGGAGAACACTGCAGAGCAGATAACTCTGAAACTCTTCTAGCAGAAGAAATTGCAACCAAAAACAAAACTTTCCAAGATAATAACTTAATATCTACGGAATGTAAGGGTTCAAACGGAACCCCTTGAAGAACTGAAAGAACTAAATTGAGACTCCAAGGAGGAGTCAAAGGTTTGTAAACAGGCTTGATTCTAACCAGAGCCTGAACAAAAGCCTGAACATCTGGCACAGCCGCCAGCTTCTTGTGAAGTAAAACAGATAAAGCAGAAATCTGTCCCTTCAAAGAACTTGCAGATAATCCTTTCTCCAAACCCTCTTGTAGAAAGGATAGAATCTTAGGAATTTTTACCCTGTTCCATGGGAATCCTTTCGATTCGCACCAACAGATATATTTTTTCCATACTTTATGGTAAATTTTTCTAGTTACAGGCTTTCTAGCCTGAATAAGAGTATCAATGACAGAATCTGAGAACCCACGCTTTGATAAAATCAAGCGTTCAATCTCCAAGCAGTCAGTTGGAGTGATGCCAGATTCGGATGTTCGAACGGACCTTGAACAAGAAGGTCCCGTCTCAAAGGTAGCTTCCATGGTGGAGCCGATGACATATTCACCAGGTCTGCATACCAAGTTCTGCGTGGCCACGCAGGAGCTATCAAGATCACCGAAGCCCTCTCCTGATTGATCCTGGCTACCAGCCTGGGAATGAGAGGAAACGGTGGGAACACATAAGCTAGGTTGAAGGTCCAGGGCGCTACTAGTGCGTCTACTAGAGTCGCCTTGGGATCCCTGGATCTGGACCCGTAGCAAGGAACCTTGAAGTTCTGACGAGACGCCATCAGATCCATGTCTGGAATGCCCCATAATTGAGTTATTTGGGCAAAGATTTCCGGATGGAGTTCCCACTCCCCCGGATGAAATGTCTGACGACTCAGAAAATCCGCTTCCCAATTTTCCACTCTTCTCAAAAACAACTGCGCATTAGTGGCGTGAAAATGAGGCTCTGCCTATGACTAGAAAAGGCCCCCAGTGAAAAAGGTGTCCAATACAGTGCCTGTCCGTTTTTTTTAACAAAATTGCCAAGATTAAAATAACTCTCCAAAGTTATAAACCATTAAATATGCTTATATAGTAATCGTTTTTGCCCAGAAAAATGTCTACCAGTCTTTAAAGCCCTTGTGAAGCCCTTTTATTCTTATATTGAAAATTAAGAAAATGGCTTACCGGATCCCATAGGGAAAATGACAGCTTCCAGCATTACCAAGTCTTGTTAGAAATGTGTCATACCTCAAGCAGCCAAAGTCTGCTCACTGTTTCCCCCAACTGAAGTTAATTCCTCTCAACAGTCCTGTGTGGAAACAGCCATCGATTTTAGTAACGGTTGCTAAAATCATTTTCCTCTTACAAACAGAAATCTTCATCTCTTTTCTGTTTCAGAGTAAATAGTACATACCAGCACTATTTTAAAATAACAAACTCTTGATTGAAGAATAAAAACTACATTTAAACACCAAAAAACTCTGAGCCATCTCCGTGGAGATGTTGCCTGTGCAACGGCAAAGAGAATGACTGGGGAAGGCGGAGCCTAGGAGGGATCATGTGACCAGCTTTGCTGGGCTCTTTGCCATTTCCTGTTGGGGAAGAGAATATCCCACAAGTAAGGATGGCGCCGTGGACCAGACACACCTATGTTGGAGAAATTGGAAATAAAAGTAAATTGGAAAGTTGTTTAAAATTACGTGCCCTGTTTTTTTACTTGACTGTACCTTTAAGTTTCCCCTGCAGCATGAGAATGGCTGCGAGAGCCTCAGATACCGCTGAAAATACCTGGGCTGCAATTTCATCCTTTAAAAATACTCCATCGGGAGATTGTGAGGAACCGCAGGGCCACGCAGATTGGGGCAAATTAGGGATAGGCTGTGATAAGCCCTGCACAGCATCCTCCCGACACGGATTGCAGCTTCCTTCGATCAGCAACTCAGGACTGCAGAGAGTGACAGATGCAGGAGCTAACAACGGAGTGACTGAATTCCTTTACAAAACGGCGCCAAGAGAAACAGCGCACAGGGAGTTAGAGACATGCCCCCGTAATGGCGTCATGCCAGGAACCGGCAAAAGCCGAAAATTAAGCCATTATTATAACTAACAGCCACTACAAAAGACGACTGCACAATTAAGCAGTCCACTCTGAGACACCAATAGAGAAAATAAAATTTCTACTATTCCCAAACACTAACGCCACACAGTACCCTGCCCCTGCCCCAAAGTAACCCTAATCCCCAGGATTAAACCCCATAGAGCAGAAATGTGTTGAAGTGCCATAATAAATTATAGGGGGAAAAAATGGCAGATAACTGTATTCTTGACTGTCCGGCAGGAGGACAGTCCCCTGATATGAGAGGAAGTCGCTCCTCACAGAGACCTAGTACAAAAGAAATGAACAGAGTAAGCCTACTTTGGCATTCTGATATAGGACAGCAAGATGTTAGGAAAACGCAGTGAGGCCCACCCCACAAATTCCTAACTGCGTTAAAGCTACCACAGCCCTGCTGAAGAGACTAACATGGAGTACAGCTAAACCCAGCTTGTGATGGAAGATCAAAGCAAGCCTGCCCTGGCTTCAAAATAAAAAAGAAATCTTGACAGAAGAATTTACACAGACACCTATTACTTCACCTCCTCCTTGCACTGAAGGCAAAGAGAATGACTGGGGGTTGTGGGAAGAGAAGTGATACTTAACAGCTTTGCTGTGATGCTCTTTGCCTCCTCCTGCTGGCCAGGAGTGATATTCCCAACAGTAATTGATGATCCGTGGACTCACTGTGTCTTAAGAAAGAAATAGACATAACTTTTAAAATTGTCAGAAAAAAAAATCTACTACTCATTTGAAGTTCAGACTTCAGATTTATCATAGTGTGAGCGGACATGATACAATGTAGCGTATCATGTCTGCTGCACATCGATAAATGCCGACAGCATACGCTGTCAGCATTTATCATTGTACCAGCAGTTCTTGTGAGCTGCTGGTGCAATGCCATCACACGCAGATTCACGACCAATCGGCCGCTAGCGGCAGATGTCAATCAACCCGATCGTATTCGATTGGGTTGATTTCTGTCCAGGGCCTCAGAGCAGACGGACACGTTATGGAGCAGCGGTCTTTAAACCGCTGCTTCATAACTTCTGTTTCCAACGGAAACAGGGGCATCAAGCTCCATACGGAGCTTGATAAATCAGTCCTTAAGTGCTATTGCATTGTCTTGTTAGCTCACATTTGTTGATTATGCAAACCTGTGTTCACTGGTCCTTTAAGTATTAGAAATTGCTAAATTTTCAGATCTAAATTACATAAAAAGGTGGTGATTTTTTTGAATAAATAACTAATGAAAATAGATTGCAAAGTTGATTTCCTATGTATAACTAAACATTTTATATAAAAATGTAAAAGGTGTTTACTGTCCCTTTAAGATCCCCTTTCTGTTGCTAAATAATTGGAGTTGTTACATTTTTAACTTTGCCAGAATATTTTTTTTTTTTTTAAATAAAAGACATTTTCTTTGTTAATTGACTGTCAGTATTTACACATTTAGTTGTATTTGCTTATAGCCATTGTATACGGCAAAAAAACTGAGACGTTAAAAGTCTCAGAAGTAAATGTATTTTGTCTCCTCTGTGTACTGCAACAAAGGGTGTCATATCAAACACTTTTTTGTGGATATCAAACTAACTTGCCCTGTTTTGCAGATTACAAAGGCTGTGGGGGAAGAAAACAAACAGCTTTTGTATATCATAAGCAATTATCTACTTCAATAGAAATGCACAATAAAACTTCAGTTTCGCTTGCGCTTCACAAAACAATGAGTACACAGATAATGGCTTGAATGATATGGCTGATTCATTACTTGCCTACAGCCTAATCTGAAAAACAAACCAAACCAAAGCAAAAAACAACTACTGTAGCATGTACCGACCAGAGGCCGCAGAAATAGGGTTAATTTAATTTAAAATTTGCAAAAAGATGATGATCCTTGATTTAAATGACACCTTACAATATACTACTCATAAGAAGACTAGAAAGGCTGCATTAAACTTCATACATCACTTCTATATTCTTTAAATGGGACATTAAAACCTATAAACAAATTATGCTTACCTGATCATTTTCTTTTCTTCAAAGGCTTAAATACCTCCCCCACTTCCCTCATCCCCCAGTCATTCTGCCAAGGGAACAAGGAACAGTAGGAGAAATATCAGGGTGAAAAAGGTGCCAGAAGAATAAAAAAATAAGAAACGGCCGCCCCGTGGGCAGGGAGCTGTGGACTCTCCCCGTCAGACAAAAATAAAATGATCAGGTAAGCATAATTTAGGTTTATCTTCTTAAACGGGGAGAGTCCACAGCTGCATTCATTACTTTTGGGAAAACAATACCCAAGCTATAGAGGACACTGAATGCAAAAAAAGGGCGGGTAGACAAAATCTGAAAGGACCAAGTAACTGCCCATCAGTTAAAACCAGTAAGGCCCTATTTAGAGACTGCTCAGAATCACTAGATTCTCCTGAGCGCAAAGCCCCTGAGGAGACAAGTCCCGCACGCTCCAAGCCCACACATTCCACATACCCCCTGGAGGGAAGAAGAAGGACTCAGCAAGAGATCTAAAGACCAACAACTAGGGTAAAAAGAACCCCAGCAGAACTCCAAGCGCAAACAAAGGTTGCAACAGGACAAAAACACAGAGAATGAACTCTAACGACCGAACAGAGAAAAGGTAGGAAAAAGCCCCTACCCCTATCTAAACAGGATTCCAATGGACCATGCAACGTCCCAACCCTGGACACCAAGAGGGACAAGGTAGATCCCATCCCTCACATAGAGTGCAATCCGCACTCATGAAAGAGCGACCGAGGAATAAAAAAAAACACCCCCGGGAACCACCTTAAATTAGCACCATAAAACCGTGGTCCAGATGAAGCCACAGGCTTTGCTCTGCAATAGAAGTCTAGCAGAAACCAGCCGCTAACACTAGCCAACTAAGCTAGGAACTGCACCAGGACTCCCACAGAGGGAACATTCTGAAGAAGTGCAGAAACCAACTGCCTCCCAGGTAAAAACAGGAAAGTACGAAAGCATCCAAAACCAGCAGAGAAAGGCTCCCTGCTGAGGAAGTAAACACTGCAAAACCTCCCATCTAAGGAGAGATCAGGATAAGATACACGGTCAAGGCTCCACCGAGCAGTCAGACTTTTGACCCCCTCTTTGAGGCGACGGACCCAGCACCAAAGCGACTGGCAATGTCCGAAGGCAGGGAAATAAACAATTCCCCGGACCACCCAGATCCTCCGAAAAGAAAAAAGGGGGGGGGGGGACTAAAAACAGTACCAACGGGTAGAGCAAACCCAGACTATTTGCTAAAAAGACTGGCATGCTAACCAACTAAGCTATGACAGAACATAGGACGAGCTCGGGTTCCAGAACCCAGACCCAGTTCCTTTCCCCAAAAGAAGGGACACTCACAGGCACAAGAGAGACTACACTGAAACAACAGTGATGGCATGATATCAGGATCCAACCCCTCATGACATTCTGCACGCAAGGCAGGGGGAACCCCACTAAACAGAGGAAGACCTCCGGGGCACTAGGTGGATCTTGTGGTATGCCCCAATCTCCCAAAGGGGAGGGAAAAGCAAATATATAACCGCTCACCCGCCCACAAGCATGGAGAGTGAGACAGCAAACAGATACAATACCAACTGTAGAGGAACCATCCGGCTGCAACAGCCGACCCAGTAGAAAACAAACACCCATAGAGCACACATTTAAGGTGCAAATACCCGCAACAGATTTCAACCGCAATCTCCCGCTTGCTAGGCAGCTAAACTAACCATCAGGCTATTTCCAAGTCTCCGATAAGAGAAAGACAAAAACACCTGAAGGAGCAAGTGGATGTCTCAAAACCGAAGGACTGAATTGCCAAGGACCCATCTAAGAGATCAGATCAGAAATCCAAGACAAGAACATTTCCAGAAAACCGGACACCTGGAAACCGGCTACAGGGATACCTCATACGGAGAACCCTGTACCCTAGGAGATGCAATCACAGCCACATCCAAAGGTCCTTGGACACTGGACGTTCACTTAGCATCCCAGAGACAGAGAGCATAACTCCTAAAGGCTTGAGGGGAAACACCCCAAGTCCAAATACTAAGGAGCTGACAAGAATTAGAGTTAAAAAACTAGATAATCCCGCTTGAGAAAATAATATAGTCTCCAAACAATCCTTTAAGGAGCAACCTCCCGGCAACCCCACAGCTCAAGGAATTAACGATGAACGAGTCTCACAATTCCAGGAGAGCGACAGATCAAACCAAGACGTCGTAAGTATGGGCAGCTCCAGGAAAAAACAGAGACAAATGCATTCTCCAGAACCCCCAAAACATGGAAGCAGACTAGAAACAGTAGAAGGAAGAAAAAAGTCGTAAATGCCCGAACTTCCAGAACAGATGACCCAACAACCAGCCCCAGAAGTGGAAAAAGGAAGCCTAAGACACCTCGACCCCTTAAAGAAGAGGTACCGTCGTCAAGGCCTCACCAAGAGGAATACCATAGAAGAGATTTTAAAAAAATCGCCCCAATCTGGTACCCTAGATGTCTAAGGAGTCAACTAAAACTCCAGTCCAATTGAGAATGGAAGACTCTAGCTCCAAGGCCAAAGAACCTCCAAAACCCCCAGAGTAAGCTTTAGCAGAATCCGCTTCTGGAACCCCGCCAACAATCAGGAACAGGAAAATGATGACTGAGTACAATCCCTCTGATGCCCCACCCAAAAGAAGAACGAGAACCAGCCTGACAATTATGAACAAAAGGCCTCCTCTATTAAGTTTTAGCCCTGCATGGGGCAGAGCCTCAAAAAATTATTACAAAAAACAGTAGGATGTTCCTCTCCACGGAAATCTATTAGAAAAAGGTGACGGATTTTTTCGATCTGAAGAGAAACCAGAGTATAATGAACTCCTCATCCGAATGACCAACTCACCACCCAACCAGGTCAACCAGTTACACAGGCACCACGTAGATGATATAGACCTTAAGGAACAGAACAGCGCCCGACCAGGCCCAGCCTGCTACATAGGGCACTCCAGAACTGACCCAGGCCACAAAAAAAATCGAAACCCCAGTAGGGATCGACAAAAGGATCTATAGATATAATAACATGCAACTTCCGCGGAAGTGCCCAAGCGACCACAAAATCTAGTATTGAATTCCAGAGAAGAAATGTTCCCCAACGGAAAAATTATAACAGACATGAGCTTCTTAAAAGGAAATAAAATATATCCTAACCGGATCAAAGAAAAGGAGGGCAGTAGCCGCAGGTGAACGCCCAAGAAAAATGAGCACACTAACAGGGCCAGCCAATCAGAGGCCCCATTCTTCCAAAGCACAGTACTGGAATAAGATATCCCAAAAGAAAAGTCAATTGGAGATGACAAGGAGATTAACTTCATCCCCACACGTCTAACCTAGCTTGCTGTCCGGGACAGAAGACCGAGGATCCCTCAACCCATCAGGACTGGAGTACTCCAGCACTGCCAAAACATGCTGCAGCAGGGCACGAAGGCGCACCAGTCCATAACGAAAAGCAAAACTTACCTCCGCTGGGGCAACTGACAACTCTGACCCCGAGGGTTGGGTCCCTGAAGCCTCAGAGGAAACCGCTTCCCCAGAGGGCTGATCTGACCCAGACGATCTCACACCTGACGAGCCTTGGTTAACAGAACACAGACAGTATCTCAACAACACCTCCCTCCTTGGAAGATGTAAATGCGCCAATGCCATAGATATGGCCATGTAGAACCGTGCCTTAACCTCTGGAGGAAACAAGCCACCTTCCTGAGAAGGGGTAACTGCATTAGGGACACCTGCTTGCGATGCCAAAGAAGGTTCTAGGGCACGCTCCTCACGGGATATGAGATCCCCAAGAGCCAATGGCTCGGCGGACTCTAAGTTCCCTGTTTCGGGATAAAAGAGCACTCTAAAGCAGCATGTGGAACAAAACTGATGGGCATGGATTACCAGGCCATTTCATACTCTTCACAAGAAGTAGAATCTGAATCAGAGACATCCGTCTCCAAAAAATCAGAATCCTCCATAACTTGGATAGAAATTATGGATAGAAAAAATAAAACGGCACCTTACACCCCCAATGGCTGCGGCACTCACCACCTCCTATGACCCAGACAACTAGCGAAACAGACTCTCTCCGTTGCCACGCGGTCAGGAATACTTAAATGGAGAACAGAACATGACCACAAGGTACACCATGCAGGTCAGAGAAAAGTGCACCAAAAAGGCTGTTATGTTCCAGTATAGCTACGAGCCCAAGCGTCACTACACATTAGCAGACAGAATCACATAACAAACATGATTAAAGTCCCCCCTGTTTAATAACCCCCCTCAGGAGATATTAACCCTCGATTCCATAAAGATAAAGGAGTCCCACTGAGACCCTGACTTCTTTGTTGCTTTCATTTTACTTCAATGTGTCAATGTAAACAATCTTACCGAAATATACGCCGTGGAACAGGAACACGGCCCTTCAAGTGTGACAGATAGTAGCCTCACTTCTGATATGGACTTGAGTGAAGAAAGCAGGCAATGAAACTCGTCAACGCTGATTGCTAAGGAGCTGTTAACATGAGTCGGGATGGTTTCACAGAAAGACTCTCCCTGCATCTCCGGAAGCTAACATTCATCCATGCTCTCACTGAGAGACTGACAGGATTACTTAAAACTCCAGTCCCATTTTGAAGAGTATTACCCTCCATAAGAGACTATCTTTAATCTTCCGACACTTCTCTGCCAACCTCCTGTGAAGAAAGGCAAAGAATGACTGGGGGATGAGGGAAGCGGGAGAGGTATTTAAGCTTTTGGCTGGGGTGTTTTTGCCTCTTCCTGGTGGCCAGGTTCCGATTTCCCAAAAGTAATAAATGCAGCTGTGGACTCTCCCCGTTTAAGAAGACAATGTATTTTTCATGATTCAGATAGAACATACAATTTTAAACTTATTTCAAATTTACTTCTATAAATTAAATTAGCTTCAATATCTTGGTATCCCTTTGTTAAAAGAACAGCAAAGCACTACTGTGCGTTAGCTGAAAATATTGGGTGAGTCAATGAAGAATGGCATATATGTGCAGCCACAAATCACAAGTTAGCTCACAGTAGTGCTTTGCTGCACCTTTCTACAAAGAATGCCAAATAATAGATGTAATGCTAGCCCAAGCCTTTGGTTTGATTTCTACTCATTAAACTATATATTTTTGGCTTGATTTCTACTCATTCAAATTTAATATCTATCTATCTATCTATCTATCTATCTATCTATCTATCTATCTATCTATCTATCTATCTATATCTCAATATGTATATCTATGCATGTATATCTATCTATATGTATATCTACATTCTATATCACACAGGCACACACAAAAAGACACTGACAAACACAAAGACACACACACATATAAGAGAAATAACTGTAGGCATGTGCAAATTTTAGCCATGGCTATTTTCCACCAAACCTGGACATTTGAATGCTCAGGTCTGACTCAGCTTTAAAGGGACATGAAACCAACATTTTTTCTTTCGTGATTTAGAAAGATCATGTCATTTTAAACAACTTTCTAATTTACTTCTATTATCCAATTTGCTTCATTCTCTTGATATCACTTGCTGAAAAGCATATCTAGATATGCTCAGTAGCTGCTTATTGGTTGCTGCACATAGAGGCCTCGTGTGATTGGCTCAGACATGTGCATTGCTATTTCTTCAACAAAGGATATCTAAAGAATTGAGCAAATTAGATAATAGAAGTAAATTGGAAAGTTGTTTAAAATTACACGCCATATCTGAATCATGAAAGTTTAATTTTGACTAGACTGTCTCTTTAAACCTGGACACAAATGGAAACTTAAACTTTCCGGGCCATTCCCAGACCATTGGCAACCCTAGTCTGGAAATGATGCATATAAGATATTGCTTGTTCCTTTGATGTTTATATTGGCTTTACAGGTATTTGGAGAAAGACAATGCTAAAAGTCTTTAGCTTCCCCAGTTCCTCAAAACCTTGTTAAGATGTGTATACGCTGTAATGAAAAAAGGGTAATTCTAAGAAATGTGAAGATGAAAACCATAAATTGATGGTTAGTTAAACATGTGGTATTTTTTATGAAGTTAAAGTGAATGTCAATTTTGATGCTAAAGTGCCCGATTTTTAAAAAATCGATTAAAAACAGGGGCACTTTAATTCATAAAAATTTACATTTCACTCCTGTTGTGAAAAATAAAACTTACCTTTTAATCTTGACAGCAGCTCCAGCTTCCTCTGGTCGTTGCAAGCCATTTCTGACATCAGAAATGATGAATAGATCATCCTCCAATCATGGCTTCCCCCCGGGGGAATCAGTGTCTGATTCAACACCGTGATTGGAGGAAGCCGGATTACTCATTTTAGACCCAGGAAGAGGCTTTGCGACGGGTGGAGGAAGCTGGAGTGGCTGTCAAGTTTAAAAACAAAATTTATGCTTACCTGATAAATTCCTTTCTCCTGTAGTGTGGTCAGTCCACGGGTCATCATTACTTCTGGGATATTAACTCCTCCCCAACAGGAAGTGCAAGAGGATTCACCCAGCAGAGCTGCTATATAGCTCCTCCCCTCTACGTCACCTCCAGTCATTCGACCAAGGACCAACGAGAAAGGAGAAGCCAAAGGGTGTAGTGGTGACTGGAGTATAATTCAAATTTTTTTTTACCTGCCATAAAAAAACAGGGCGGGCCGTGGACTGACCACACTACAGGAGAAAGGAATTTATCAGGTAAGCATAAATTTTGTTTTCGCCTGTTAAGTGTGGTCAGTCCACGGGTCATCATTACTTCTGGGATACCAATACCAAAGATAAAGTACACGGATGACGGGAGGGACAGGCAGGCTCTTTATACGGAAGGAACCACTGCCTGAAGAACCTTTCTCCCAAAAACAGCCTCCGAAGAAGCAAAAGTGTCAAATTTGTAAAATTTGGAAAAATTATGAAGAGAAGACCAAGTTGCAGCCTTGCAAATCTGTTCAACAGAAGCCTCATTCTTAAAGGCCCAAGTGGAAGCCACAGCTCTAGTAGAATGTGCTGTAATTCTTTCAGGAGGCTGCTGTCCAGCAGTCTCATAGGCTAACCGTATTGTGCTACGAAGCCAAAAAGAGAGAGAGGTAGCCGAAGCTTTTTGACCTCGCCTCTGACCAGAATAAACGACAAACAGGGAAGACGTTTGTCGAAAATCCTTAGTTGCCTGTAGATAAAATTTCAGGGCACGGACTACATCTAGATTGTGTAGCAGACGTTCCTTCTTTGAAGAAGGATTAGGACACAAAGATGGAACCACAATCTCTTGATTGATATTCCTGTTAGTGACCACCTTAGGTAGGAACCCAGGTTTAGTACGCAGAACTACCTTGTCTGAATGAAAAATCAGATAAGGAGAATCACAATGTAAGGCAGATAACTCAGAGATTCTACGAGCCGAGGAAATCGCCATTAAAAACAGAACTTTCCAAGATAACAGCTTGATATCAATGGAATGAAGGGGTTCAAACGGAACACCCTGTAAAACATTAAGAACTAAGTTCAAACTCCATGGTGGAGCAACAGTTTTAAACACAGGCTTGATCCTAGCTAAAGCCTGACAAAAAGCTTGAACGTCCGGAACTTCTGACAGACGTTTGTGTAAAAGAATGGACAGAGCTGAAATCTGTCCCTTTAAGGAACTAGCGGATAAACCCTTTTCTAAACCTTCTTGTAGAAAAGACAATATCCTCGGAATCCTAACCTTACTCCATGAGTAACTCTTGGATTCGCACCAATATAAGTATTTGCGCCATATCTTATGATAAATCTTTCTGGTAACAGGCTTCCTAGCCTGTATTAATGTATCAATAACTGACTCAGAAAAACCACGTTTTGATAAAATCAAGCGTTCAATTTCCAAGCAGTCAGCTTCAGAGAAATTAGATTTTGATGTTTGAAGGGACCCTGGATCAGAAGGTCCTGTTTCAGAGGTAGAGACCAAGGTGGACAGGATGACATGTCCACTAGATCTGCATACCAAGTCCTGCGTGGCCATGCAGGTGCTATTAGAATCACTGATGCTCTCTCCTGTTTGATTCTGGCAATCAATCGAGGAAGCATCGGGAAAGGTGGAAACACATAAGCCATCCCGAAGGTCCAAGGTGCTGTCAAAGCATCTATCAGAACCGCTCCCGGATCCCTGGATCTGGACCCGTAACGAGGAAGCTTGGTGTTCTGTCGAGACGCCATGAGATCTATCTCTGGTTTGCCCCAACGTCGAAGTATTTGGGCAAAGACCTCCGGATGAAGTTCCCACTCCCCCGGATGAAAAGTCTGACGACTTAGGAAATCCGCCTCCCAGTTCTCCACTCCCGGGATGTGGATTGCTGACAGGTGGCAAGAGTGAGACTCTGCCCAGCGAATTATCTTTGATACTTCCATCATTGCTAGGGAGCTTCTTGTCCCTCCCTGATGGTTGATGTAAGCTACAGTCGTGATGTTGTCCGACTGAAACCTGATGAACCCCCGAGTTGTTAACTGGGGCCAAGCCAGAAGGGCATTGAGAACTGCTCTCAATTCCAGAATGTTTATTGGTAGGAGACTCTCCTCCTGATTCCATTGTCCCTGAGCCTTCAGAGAATTCCAGACAGCGCCCCAACCTAGTAGGCTGGCGTCTGTTGTTACAATTGTCCAGTCCGGCCTGCTGAATGGCATCCCCCTGGACAGATGTGGCCGAGAAAGCCACCATAGAAGAGAATTTCTGGTCTCTTGATCCAGATTCAGAGTAGGGGACAAGTCTGAGTAATCCCCATTCCACTGACTTAGCATGCACAATTGCAGCGGTCTGAGATGTAGGCGTGCAAAGGGTACTATGTCCATTGCCGCTACCATTAAGCCGATCACCTCCATGCATTGAGCTACTGACGGGTGTTGAATGGAATGAAGGACACGGCATGCATTTTGAAGCTTTGTTAACCTGTCTTCTGTCAGGTAAATCTTCATTTCTACAGAATCTATAAGAGTCCCCAAGAAGGGAACTCTTGTGAGTGGAAAGAGAGAACTCTTCTTTTCGTTCACCTTCCATCCATGCGACCTTAGAAATGCCAGTACTAACTCTGTATGAGACTTGGCAGTTTGAAAGCTTGAAGCTTGTATCAGAATGTCGTCTAGGTACGGAGCTACCGAAATTCCTCGCGGTCTTAGTACCGCCAGAAGAGCACCCAGAACCTTTGTGAAGATTCTTGGAGCCGTAGCCAATCCGAATGGAAGAGCTACAAACTGGTAATGCCTGTCTAGAAAGGCAAACCTTAGATACCGGAAATGATCTTTGTGAATCGGTATGTGAAGGTAAGCATCCTTTAAATCCACTGTGGTCATGTACTGACCCTTTTGGATCATGGGTAAAATTGTCCGAATAGTTTCCATTTTGAACGATGGAACTCTTAGGAATTTGTTTAGGATCTTTAAATCCAAGATTGGCCTGAAAGTTCCCTCTTTTTTGGGAACCACAAACAGATTTGAGTAAAACCCTTGTCCTTGTTCCGACCGCGGAACCGGATGGATCACTCCCATTAATAAAATATCTTGTACGCAGCGTAGAAACGCCTCTTTCTTTATTTGGTTTGTTGACAACCTTGACAGATGAAATCTCCCTCTTGGGGGAGAGGATTTGAAGTCCAGAAGGTATCCCTGAGATATGATCTCTAATGCCCAGGGATCCTGGACATCTCTTGCCCAAGCCTGGGCGAAGAGAGAAAGTCTGCCCCCCACTAGATCCGTTCCCGGATCGGGGGCCCTCGATTCATGCTGTCTTAGGGGCAGCAGCAGGTTTCCTGGCCTGCTTGCCCTTGTTCCAGGACTGGTTAGGTCTCCAGCCTTGTCTGTAGCGAGCAACAGCTCCTTCCTGTTTTGGTGCAGAGGAAGTTGATGCTGCTCCTGCTTTGAAATTACGAAAGGAACGAAAATTAGACTGTCTAGCCTTAGGTTTGGCTCTGTCTTGAGGCAGGGCATGGCCTTTACCTCCTGTAATGTCAGCGATAATTTCTTTCAACCCGGGCCCGAATAAGGTCTGCCCTTTGAAAGGAATATTAAGCAATTTAGATTTAGAAGTAACATCAGCTGACCAGGATTTAAGCCACAGTGCTCTGCGCGCCTGAATGGCGAATCCGGAATTCTTAGCCGTAAGTTTAGTTAAATGTACTACGGCATCCGAAATAAATGAGTTAGCTAACTTAAGGGCTTTAAGCTTGTGTGTAATCTCATCTAATGGTGCTGATTCGAGTGTCTCTTCCAGAGACTCAAACCAAAATGCTGCTGCAGCCGTGACAGGCGCGATGCATGCAAGAGGTTGCAATATAAAACCTTGTTGAACAAACATTTTCTTAAGGTAACCCTCTAACTTTTTATCCATTGGATCTGAAAATGCACAGCTATCCTCCACCGGGATAGTGGTACGCTTAGCTAAAGTAGAAACTGCTCCCTCCACCTTAGGGACCGTTTGCCATAAGTCCCGTGTGGTGGCGTCTATTGGAAACATCTTTCTAAATATTGGAGGGGGTGAGAACGGCACACCGGGTCTATCCCACTCCTTAGTAACAATTTCAGTAAGTCTCTTAGGTATAGGAAAAACGTCAGTACTCGACGGTACCGCAAAATATTTATCCAACCTACACAATTTCTCTGGTATTGCAACTGTGTTACAATCATTCAGAGCCGCTAACACCTCCCCTAGTAATACACGGAGGTTTTCCAGCTTAAATTTAAAATTTGAAATATCTGAATCCAGTCTGTTTGGATCAGAACCGTCACCCGCAGAATGAAGCTCTCCGTCCTCATGTTCTGCAAATTGTGACGCTGTGTCTGACATGGCCCTAATATTATCAGCGCACTCTGTTCTCACCCCAGAGTGATCACGCTTACCTCTTAGTTCTGGTAATTTAGCCAAAACTTCAGTCATAACAGTAGCCATATCCTGTAATGTGATTTGTAATGGCCGCCCAGATGTACTCGGCGCTACAATATCACGCACCTCTCGAGCGGGAGATGCAGGTACTGACACGTGAGGCGAGTTAGTCGGCATAACTCTCCCCTCGTTGTTTGGTGAAATATGTTCAATTTGTACAGATTGACTTTTATTTAAAGTAGCATCAATTCAGTTAGTACATAAATTTCTATTGGGCTCCACTTTGGCTTTAGCACATATAGCACAGATATCTTCCTCTGAATCAGACATGTTTAACACACTAGCAAATAAACTAGCAACTTGGAAATACTTTTCAAGTAATTTACTATAATATGAAAACGTACTGTGCCTATAAGAAGCACAGAAAAAGTTATGACAGTTGAAAATTGATAAACTGAAAAGTTATAGCATCAAATCTTTGTAAACAACACACTTTTAGCAAAGGATTGCTCCCATTAGCAAAGGATAACTAACCCTGATAGCAGAAAAAAAATACAGAAATAAACGTTTTTTATCACAGTCAACTACAATCTCACAGCTCTGCTGTGAGTGATTACCTCCCTCAAAACAAGTTTTGAAGACCCCTGAGTTCTGTAGGGATGAACCGGATCATGCAGGGAAGACAAACTTCTGACTGAATTTTTTGATGCGTAGCAAAAGCGCCAAAAAAAGGCCCCTCCCCCTCATACACAACAGTGAGAGAGATCAGTAAACTGTCATAAATTAAATAAAAACGACTGCCAAGTGGAAAAAATAGTGCCCAAAACATTTTTTCACCCAGTACCTCAGAAAATTAAACGATTTTACATGCCAGCAAAAAACGTTTAACATAAATAAATTAAGTGTTATTAAAAAGCCTGTTGCTAGTCCCTGCAAATTAGGCTAAAGTCTTATGCATACAGTATAATTCCAGTGAAGTGCCATTCCCCAGAATACTGAAGTGTAAAATATACATACATGACAGCCTGATACCAGTTGCTGCTACTGCATTTAAGGCTGAGTTTACATTATATCGGTATGGCAGAAATTTCTCATCAATTCCATTGTCAGAAAATAATAAGCTGCTACATACCTCTTGCAGATTAATCTGCCCGCTGTCCCCTGATCTGAAGTTTACCTCTCCTCAGATGGCCGAGAAACAGCAATATGATCTTAACTACGCCGGCTAAAATCATAGAAAAAACTCAGGTAGATTCTTCTTCAAATTCTACCAGAGAAGGAATAACACACTCCGGTGCTATTATAAAATAACAAACTTTTGATTGAAGGTATAAAACTAAGTATAATCACCACAGTCCTCTCACACATCCTATCTATTCGTTGGGTGCAAGAGAATGACTGGAGGTGACGTAGAGGGGAGGAGCTATATAGCAGCTCTGCTGGGTGAATCCTCTTGCACTTCCTGTTGGGGAGGAGTTAATATCCCAGAAGTAATGATGACCCGTGGACTGACCACACTTAACAGGAGAAAGGTAAGTTTTTTTTCACAACAGGAGTGAAATGTAAATTTTGATTAATTAAAGTGCCCCTGTTTTTAATCGAATTTTAAAAAATTTAGCATCAAAATTGACATTTACTTTAACAGTGCAAGAATAAGCATGTATGGTAAAATTGTGCTGTGCCTTACCATATTATTTACAATTCACAGGTTCAAAGACAAAATATTCTTCTTATAATGCATCAATAAAATAAAATATATAGTACCGCAATGTCCTTACTATGGTTAGTTTAGGTAGAATAACTTTAGCTAATTTTGGTTTGTTGAAAAACTGCAGGGCATAACACTATACTAGACAATCTTTCTCCTCCAAATGACCTATTAGACAATTAGTTGCATCTATTATTGGGGTGCGAAATTCCAGTGTGAGGCATAAGAAATGCCTTCCATAACTTTCTGGTGGCTGTTTCCATGTGCAAGAACTTTGCAGCTCTTATAGTACACTTGCAATGTAACCATTCTTTTTCTTGTCTTAGAATTTAAATGATTTTGCTGTTGAAACATCTTCTTTAATATTATGGTTTCAATTATTGATAGAGTGCATGATGTTGCCTAAAACTGAATAGTAGAATGTGTTCTGGTCAGAGGTAATGGAATAGGAGTAGAACGTTGATCTGTAAAGGGAGGCAGAAGATGAATACTAATCCTGAAATAGGAAAAAACACATTTGTGAAATTTATCACCCAATATGGGGAGGGTGTAGCTAAAGTGAGAGGAATCTTAACCAAATATTGGTCTATATTGAAGAGCGATCCACTATTAGAAAATTATCTAGATGAGAAACCCAATATAGTGTTCAAAAAGAATACGAATTTAAGGAACCTTTTAGCACCTAGTAAGTTGAAAGACAAGGGTACTAAATGTAAACGTGAAGAGGTTTAATTTTTTTTTTTTTTAAATTAAGTGTCATCTATAAATGTCATAAGAGTAGACCTCAGAGATCAGTTATAGTGTTTAAAGCTATAGGGGAAGAGTTTAAGGTCAAAAACTTTATTACCTGTAAAAAGTACATGTAGTATATCTACTACAATGTGGGTGTGGCCTACTATATGTAAGTCACACAAAATGATGTTTGAGCAAAAGATTTAGTGAACACTATGCCAATATTAACCATTGTTGAAGCATAGTGTTCCTAAACATTACAGTGAAAAACATAATTGTGATCCATCTTCCATAACTATCAAAGGTATTGAGATAGTACCCAAGGATACCAGAGGGGGTTATCGATAAGTTACTTTAAGAAGAAGGGAAACATTTTGGACCCACAAATTGGATACCCTTGACCCTGGAGGACTCAATGTGGATATTGACATTGCAGCATTTATATGAAAAGGTTATTTAATTTGTATGAATTGCTTACAGAGATTGTGAGTTATAGGAATCCAGTCTTTTGAATATATTTGTGAAATTGTGGTTTAATATTTCATATTGTAGAGTACATATATATTTTTTGAGTGAAAAAATATTTTTCATATTGTGCTAAACAATTTTAGGTTTATAATCATTTATATATTTCTTGGGAGAATATTTGTAATTATTTTTGAGAGAAGTATGTTATATATGAAATGATTTATCAAATTGTATATGTAGGGGGCAGAGCCAGCTGCTAAAAGGAACAGGACGTGTTTGCGAAGAGCTTCCGGCTCTAACTTGATTTATAAAAGGTCTATATACATATAAATAACCCATATGCAGTGGCGTCACGAGGGGGGTGCGGGCCGCACCTGGGTGACACCCTCCAGGGGGTGACACAATTTTTTTTTTTTTTTTTAATTTTATTGAAATTCAAAGAAATACAATGTTGAGATGAATAGATTATTTTATTAGAGGGGCTGGCATTTGTGAACATTAGTGGGACTGGGGAAGTTGTAGACACACAATTTTTTTGCCCCTTGAGCCAGTGCTGCAATTTCAACAAATAGTTTTCCCGGCTGCTTTTGCTTGTTTGTACTTTGCTCCTCCCCTTCCCAATTTCATTATGAATGTTGTGGGCGTGCCGTGGGGCTTGCAAAGTTGCGCTGCTAGCCTAAACCTGCCTGCCTATCTGTGCTCACTGCTCAGTGACATGCGGCCTAGAGCTGTGCACTGACAGACTTGGAACAGAGTCAGAGAGCAGAATTTTCATAGTTTGCACGCCTAAACCTTTTCTTCAGTGATTTATTTTAGGGTGCTTTGTTTATCTTTCATTTGATGTTCTGCTGAGCCAGGGAGCAGCTCTAGGCATGAGCTTTATAATTAATGCAGTGCAGTTTACATATTTTGTATGTGTGTGTCTGAGTTTTTGTGTGTGTCTCAGTGTTTTTGTGTGTGTGTCTGAGTGTGTTTCCGAGTGTTTGTGTGTGCATCTGAGTATGTTTTTAAGTGTGTCTGAGTGTTTTTGTGTGTGTGTGCTTTCTGGGGGGGTGACACCATAACTTACCGCACCGGGTTACACCAACCCTAGTGACGCCACTGCCCATATGCACTAAAAGTGGATCCATTTTGCACTTGGGAGTGCTTTAAGAGAATTCGGGAGATTGAGCGGACATTCCTGGATCTGCGATTTTGACAAAAATATAACCATGATGGAGGCCTTGAAAGTATGGGAGTCTGAGATGGCTCAGTTCCTTCATGATCACTTCTACAGCCTAAAGCAGGCAATGTGCAAGATTATTGAAGACACAGCAATAGGCAACAATGCCCACACGCAAGTGGATGATCTGCATATAGGTTTTCATTATGGAAACCCCGCGTCTACTACGTATAATGGCGGATATGCGGATACATTTTTTCCCCAGAGGGTGTGCGGCCATATTGGCTCCCTCCAACAAGCAGGCAAACCAGCCTACAACAGTAATAGAACATTGCACTATACTATATGTAATACTATGGATGAAGAGGAACAGAATAACCCGACAAGAAGTGTGATTTATTGCTACCTATAGTGTTGGCCCACACCTCTTATGATCATCTTAGGGACGAGAAGGAATCATGGCAGCAGTGTGCTGGTTATGTAGGAGACACAGGGCAATCTTCAAGGAACACTTGCCACCATTCCAATAAGCTCCACTACATCAGTCCTTAACATCCACGGACTGCAACAGATAATCACCACAGATTTGCCAGGCTTAATGTTCTCATGAGCTAACCTGGCAAGATATTTCAAATTATCCATCTAATACAAGCTAGAAACCATGATGGACAGCAATGCTCCACACTGAACTTGATATTGACGACAGCAGCAAATTTACCAATGGCGCAAGTTTAACATGTTATGGTCAGGGAAATCTGCTCAGAGTTTCTTACTATGATAATGTGTTATCTGACAAACTAAGAGACTCATATGACCACCGTTCTTCATTTACTTGATTACATAAATTCCTAGCGTTATTTTCTCTAGCATCTATATTAAAACATGATACATGTTGCCCTATTATGAATCTTTAAAACTTGTTTATTGCCTAATATGTCTGATGACTCCAGCTGGGAGTGACTTAAACCAGTTTAGACATAGTCGGGAATTGACCCAATGCTCAGTCAGTAATTCATTGGTTTAGAGTGAACCTGTATAATAATTTTTGTAGTGTAGATTTTTTAGTAACTATGCCTACCTACTGACTAATAATAAGCACTTATAACAAGAGGTAATGAAACCGTCTTAGACTTACTACATAGCAAAAATTAGTCTGCTTGAAAGTTTATCAGACATAACCTTGTCATAATTGAGAATATTACTAATGTTCCTATCTAGTTCAATATATATACACTTATTGCAGCCCTGTGTATATAACCGCAATATATAATGTTCATGTGACTGCCAGGCCTTTATGTTTCACGCAACAGCTATAACTAAATTTACGCTATACTGCTTGGTTGTATTAATATCTTGCAAGGACGAAGATGTGCTGTCTGCGGCCGGGATGGCATATTTTTGTTTAACTTTATACTACAACCATAAACATCCATGGAATTTCTCTCTTTCAATAGTTACGTATAGTTTTCTATTAGAGACCTAGATGACAGTATGCTCTTATTTACATTTGCAGGGATAGCTACATAATTTACAGAATTATACAAAGTCATGCTAAAGCTGGATTACTCTATAAAGCATCAGATGTATACAATATGCCAGTACATCTTTATCTTGTGACATTTTGTCGGTCCAGTAGTATGTCATATGTTGAAAATACCTATAATGTACGCTATTCTACTTATTGAAATATAAGAATGGTTATTAAGCATTACTAGTTTTCCCTCTCTAAGTTACATGAGTGACCCATTAACAGGTGGGATGATTTCCTATTATGATAATAGATAATTTTAGTTGTATGCCAAAATGCTTTAAATTGTGATGCCGAGTGTTAGATTTTATGAAAATTATACGCTTGAGATTTTATGTAACACTCATAGCTCATGCTCCCTACAGATATTTCTACAAATACTTCCTTTGGCGCAGTCTTATTGTATTGCATTTTAATATACCCTACCATCAGACATACACCAATTTACGATCCCATTAACTACTTTGAGAAGTAATAGTTAAAGGGACATTCCTGTCAAAATTTAAATGCAGATAGATTTATTACATCTTTCAATAGAAACATATTTGCAATAATGTTTCTAGTAAACGTTATCACTGTTTTAGTGTTAACGTTTTTCTCTGCACGTGCATGTGAAGCATAGCTAGATATTGTTACTGCAGCCACATTTTAAATAATGCAGCTGCTCAGATCATTACTGGAGCTTGTATTATGTCAGCAATGAACAAATTGAGTCATTAACAGATGGTACAAGCACCTTAGGCTCTCTGAGCAAGTGCTGTATTTAAAATGCTGGTGCACGGTGCATACTTAAATACACTTTTGAAACAACTATAGCTTTTATTAGAAGCATTTTTGCTAATGCATGAATATTACAACATTGCTTCTGTTCAATACCGAAATGCACCCAATGTGGTTTCCAATTTTGGCTGGAATATCCCTTTAATAAATAAAGGGATTGATAGTCCGATTTCTGTTTCTGCCTGATTTATATTTAATAGATACTCTCAAGGAATATAGCCCTCTGGTTTCGGCTACGAATATTGTCATTAGTTAGTATGCTACTTTAATATGAAACGTGTCTTGACTTAAATTATATTGCAACCTAACAACTCATATCTACCTGTTTTGTACACTATATGCTATACAGTTATTTTAGCTCCCATAGTACTTGTCCACCAACCCTGCCCCCCATATTGCTTACTAGATAAGCATAGGAAAATGCATCCTTTGAAAATCCTATTTTTCTTTAACTCCCCTGAAATACCCCCCAGTTAAATTAACATTCTAGGGGTCCATGAGAGGCCCTTGCTTACTTTTTGGGGATAACATTTCACTAGTTACTTAATTATATTTGAGGGGATATATAACTATATATTGTTTAAAAAATTTAAAAATTAGGTGCGGCATTGCTTGCTTAATTTCTCCATACAGACTATTATATTTTGAGACAATCCTATATTTTAGTGTATTATATCATCCTGCAACAACTCTTACAGAATGTCATATTTTGCAATACTTGTGTCGTTTCATTACATCTGCTGCATGATACGTTTGAAAAATGCAATGTATTGATTTTCTGTAATTCTTCAACATCTCAATAAAAATTAATAATACATTTTATTTTTGTATAATATGTATTTTAAATATTTTTGGAGGACATATATCAGCCCTAATCACTCTTGCATATAACTCATAACACTTTATGTAGAATTATTATGTAAACAATAGTTTTATTGGCCACTAGATGTCGCTCAATCCTTGTGCATATAAATCATGGTCATTCATTCACACTCATTACTTGTGAGAAAGCAGCCAGTTTCGTCCCGGAAACATGTTGAGGTTTCGAGTGTGAATTCCCTTTTAATATCGTATTGTGGAAGTGGTGACGTCACACGCTGGTGAGCGTGATACCGCAAAGCAGACAGAGAACTCATTACCGGGAATATGATCTCGGTCCCAAGGGAGATAGAAGTTTCACTTCTAATGTTCATATTTGCTTTTTATGTTTGTGAGTGTGATCTTACACTATTTTGACTTTGCGCTCTAGATTTCTACCATTGAGAAGATGAATCCCTGCGACCGAATCTACAGAGAGCCCATGAAAAGATTTTCCCTTAAAGCGAAAGCAAGGTGTCATGACGCTCACTTCACTTCCCTCTGACAAGCACTGTACTCTGAGGGGAACCGGGCTTCAAACTGCTCTGAAGCACCATTCACTGAAGAAATCAAGCACATCATAATGATTCAACCACCTTCTAAGGAGGCAAAGATTAAAACTGGGGTATGTCTGGGGTTTGGAAAACTTTGCCTCCTCCTGGTAGGACTGTATATCCCATATATAACAGATCATGGACTCTTGCCACCTATATGAAATAAATGTAATTTACTTTTATTAAAATAGGAAATTAAAAATGATTAATATGCTACAGATTTAAGATAGACCAATATGAGCAATTAAAAGTAAAGTAGTCTTTAAGGGGCAGCTGTAAGGTTGAAAACCCCCCACTAATTTTTAATATCCAGAAATACTAGTAACGTATTTTCACGCAAGACAGCATTTAATACCAACCACATGAATACATAAATCATAATTAGTCTCCTGAAAATGATAATAAATGAAATTGCCAGCTAACCTGAAGGTACTAGTTGTATAAACAGAAGAACAACTCCTCCCAAGAACAGCGTGCTGGCTGTTGAATATCTGCGAGGAAAGTTCCGGAGGAGAAGCCACGCTATAATATATGCAGGCACTTCAATGATGGCTGATAGGAAGCAGTTCAAATAAGGATCCCCGTGCAAATTAGGGGTGTTGAGTGACAAACCAAAATATCCCACGGATATGATCATCCTGCAAAAATCAAGAGACACTTTTATTTAGTGAAATAATACGACCGCTTTTACAGTGCATGTGTGATTACCCATAGTGTGATAGAGAATGTGTCAAGAGCGCATAAAGCTCTGCAAGACGTTTGGCAACAGGTGATTTCACACAGTGCCAGTATTAGACTTTAGTTGATCATATATCATGTTATTTAGGCTCACAATGTCCTTTTGCTAGTGGGTTACATGAGAAGTGATTTGTTTGTTATTCAGTAAGGCTGCTCTATTACATAAACCCCTGGCAGTAAGTCGCTCCTCTTGTGCTAACGTAAGTAGCGCCTGCTTTAAAATCCTACCCTAAAACAAAAACATAATTTATGTAAGAACTTACCTGATAAATTCATTTCTTTCATATTAACAAGAGTCCATGAGCTAGTGACGTATGGGATATACATTCCTACCAGGAGGGGCAAAGTTTCCCAAACCTTAAAATGCCTATAAATACACCCCTCACCACACCCACAAATCAGTTTAACGAATAGCCAAGAAGTGGGGTGATAAGAAAAAAAGTGCGAAGCATATAAAATAAGGAATTGGAATAATTGTGCTTTATACAAAAAAATCATAACCACCACAAAAAAGGGTGGGCCTCATGGACTCTTGTTAATATGAAAGAAATGAATTTATCAGGTAAGTTCTTACATAAATTATGTTTTCTTTCATGTAATTAACAAGAGTCCATGAGCTAGTGACGTATGGGATAATGACTACCCAAGATGTGGATCTTTCCACACAAGAGTCACTAGAGAGGGAGGGATAAAATAAAGACAGCCAATTCCTGCTGAAAATAATCCACACCCAAAATAAAGTTTAACAAAAAACATAAGCAGAAGATTCAAACTGAAACCGCTGCCTGAAGAACTTTTCTACCAAAAACTGCTTCAGAAGAAGAAAATACATCAAAATGGTAGAATTTAGTAAAAGTATGCAAAGAGGACCAAGTTGCTGCTTTGCAGATCTGGTCAACCGAAGCTTCATTCCTAAACGCCGAGGAAGTAGATACTGACCTAGTAGAATGAGCTGTAATTCTCTGAGGCGGAATTTTACCCGACTCAACATAGGCAAGATGAATTAAAGATTTCAACCAAGATGCCAAAGAAATGGCAGAAGCTTTCTGGCCTTTCCTAGAACCGGAAAAGATAACAAATAGACTAGAAGTCTTACGGAAAGATTTCGTAGCTTCAACATAATATTTCAAAGCTCTAACAACATCCAAAGAATGCAACGATTTCTCCTTAGAATTCTTAGGATTAGGACATAATGAAGGAACCACAATTTCTCTACTAATGTTGTTGGAATTCACAACTTTAGGTAAAAATTCAAAAGAAGTTCGCAACACCGCCTTATCCTGATGAAAAATCAGAAAAGGAGACTCACAAGAAAGAGCAGATAATTCAGAAACTCTTCTAGCAGAAGAGATGGCCAAAAGGAACAAAACTTTCCAAGAAAGTAATTTAATGTCCAATGAATGCATAGGTTCAAACGGAGGAGCTTGAAGAGCTCCCAGAACCAAATTCAAACTCCAAGGAGGAGAAATTGACTTAATGACAGGTTTTATACGAACCAAAGCTTGTACAAAACAATGAATATCAGGAAGAATAGCAATCTTTCTGTGAAAAAGAACAGAAAGAGCGGAGATTTGTCCTTTCAAAGAACTTGCGGACAAACCCTTATCTAAACCATCCTGAAGAAACTGTAAAATTCTCGGTATTCTAAAAGAATGCCAAGAAAAATGATGAGAAAGACACCAAGAAATATAAGTCTTCCAGACTCTATAATATATCTCTCGAGATACAGATTTACGAGCCTGTAACATAGTATTAATCACGGAGTCAGAGAAACCTCTTTGACCAAGAATCAAGCGTTCAATCTCCATACCTTTAAATTTAAGGATTTCAGATCCGGATGGAAAAAAGGACCTTGTGACAGAAGGTCTGGTCTTAACGGAAGAGTCCATGGTTGGCAAGATGCCATCCGGACAAGATCCGCATACCAAAACCTGTGAGGCCATGCCGGAGCTATTAGCAGAACAAACAAGCATTCCCTCAGAATCTTGGAGATTACTCTTGGAAGAAGAACTAGAGGCGGAAAGATATAGGCAGGATGATACTTCCAAGGAAGTGATAATGCATCCACTGCCTCCGCCTGAGGATCCCGGGATCTGGACAGATACCTGGGAAGTTTCTTGTTTAGATGAGAGGCCATCAGATCTATCTCTGGGAGCCCCCACATTTGAACAATCTGAAGAAATACCTCTGGGTGAAGAGACCATTCGCCCGGATGCAACGTTTGGCGACTGAGATAATCCGCTTCCCAATTGTCTACACCTGGGATATGAACCGCAGAGATTAGACAGGAGCTGGATTCCGCCCAAACCAAAATTCGAGATACTTCTTTCATAGCCAGAGGACTGTGAGTCCCTCCTTGATGATTGATGTATGCCACAGTTGTGACATTGTCTGTCTGAAAACAAATGAACGATTCTCTCTTCAGAAGAGGCCAAAACTGAAGAGCTCTGAAAACTGCACGGAGTTCCAAGATATTGATCGGTAATCTCACCTCCTGAGATTCCCAAACTCCTTGTGCCGTCAGAGATCCCCACACAGCTCCCCAACCTGTGAGACTTGCATCTGTTGAAATTACAGTCCAGGTCGGAAGAACAAAAGAAGCCCCCTGAATTAAACGAAGGTGATCTGTCCACCACGTTAGAGAGTGTCGAACAATCGGTTTTAAAGATATTAATTGATATATCTTCGTGTAATCCCTGCACCATTGGTTCAGCATACAGAGCTGAAGAGGTCGCATGTGAAAACGAGCAAAGGGGATCGCGTCCGATGCAGCAGTCATAAGACCTAGAATTTCCATGCATAAGGCTACCGAAGGGAATGATTGAGACTGAAGGTTTCGACAAGCTGTAATCAATTTTAGACGTCTCTTGTCTGTTAAAGACAGAGTCATGGACACTGAATCTATCTGGAAACCCAGAAAGGTTACCCTTGTTTGAGGAATCAAAGAACTTTTTGGTAAATTGATCCTCCAACCATGATCTTGAAGAAACAACACAAGTCGATTCGTATGAGACTCTGCTAAATGTAAAGACTGAGCAAGTACCAAGATATCGTCCAAATAAGGAAATACCACAATACCCTGTTCTCTGATTACAGACAGAAGGGCACCGAGAATCTTTGTGAAAATTCTTGGAGCTGTAGCAAGGCCAAACGGTAGAGCCACAAATTGGTAATGCTTGTCTAGAAAAGAGAATCTCAGGAACTGATAATGATCTGGATGAATCGGAATATGCAGATATGCATCCTGTAAATCTATTGTGGACATATAATTCCCTTGCTGAACAAAAGGCAATATAGTCCTTACAGTTACCATCTTGAACGTTGGTATCCTTACATAAAGATTCAATAATTTTAGATCCAGAACTGGTCTGAAGGAATTCTCCTTCTTTGGTACAATGAAGAGATTTGAATAAAACCCCATCCCCTGTTCCGGAACTGGAACTGGCATAATTACTCCAGCCAACTCTAGATCTGAAACACAATTCAGAAATGCTTGAGCTTTCACTGGATTTACTGGGACACGGGAAAGAAAAAATCTCTTTGCAGGAGGTCTCAACTTGAAACCAATTCTGTACCCTTCTGAAACAATGTTCTGAATCCAAAGATTGTGAACAGAATTGATCCAAATTTCTTTGAAAAAACGTAACCTGCCCCCTACCAGCTGAACTGGAATGAGGGCCGTACCTTCATGTGAACTTAGAAGCAGGCTTTGCCTTTCTAGCAGGCTTGGATTTATTCCAGACTGGAGATGGTTTCCAAACTGAAACTGCTCCTGAGGACGAAGGATCAGGCTTTTGTTCTTTGTTGAAACGAAAGGAACGAAAACGATTGTTAGCCCTGTTTTTACCTTTAGACTTTTTATCCTGTGGTAAAAAAGTTCCTTTCCCACCAGTAACAGTTGAAATAATAGAATCCAACTGAGAACCAAATAATTTGTTTCCCTGGAAAGAAATGGAAAGTAGAGTTGATTTAGAAGCCATATCAGCATTCCAGGTCTTAAGCCATAAAGCTCTTCTGGCTAAGATAGCCAGAGACATAAACCTAACATCAACTCTAATAATATCAAAAATGGCATCACAGATGAAATTATTAGCATGCTGGAGAAGAATAATAATATCATGAGAATCACGATTTGTTACTTGTTGCGCTAGAGTTTCCAACCAAAAAGTTGAAGCTGCAGCAACATCAGCCAATGATATAGCAGGTCTAAGAAGATTACCTGAACATAGATAAGCTTTTCTTAGAAAAGATTCAATTTTTCTATCTAAAGGATCCTTAAACGAGGTACCATCTGACGTAGGAATGGTAGTACGTTTAGCAAGGGTAGAAATAGCCCCATCAACTTTAGGGATTTTGTCCCAAAATTCTAACCTGTCAGGCGGAACAGGATATAATTGCTTAAAACGTTTAGAAGGAGTAAATGAATTACCCAATTTATCCCATTCCTTGGAAATTACAGCAGAAATAGCATTAGGAACAGGAAAGACTTCTGGAATAACCGCAGGAGCTTTAAAAACCTTATCCAAACGTATAGAATTAGTATCAAGAGGACTAGAATCCTCTATTTCTAAAGCAATTAGTACTTCTTTAAGTAAAGAGCGAATAAATTCCATCTTAAATAAATATGAAGATTTATCAGCATCAATCTCTGAGATAGAATCCTCTGAACCAGAAGAGTCCAAAGAATCAGAATGATGGTGTTCATTTAAAAATTCATCTGTAGAGAGAGAAGATTTAAAAGACTTTTTACGTTTACTAGAAGGAGAAATAACAGACAAAGCCTTCTTTATGGATTCAGAAACAAAATCTCTTATGTTATCAGGAACATTCTGCACCTTAGATGTTGAGGGAACTGCAACAGGCAATGGTATATCACTAAAGGAAATATTATCTGCTTTAACAAGTTTGTCATGACAATTATTACAAACAACAGCTGGAGGAATAGCTACCAAAAGTTTACAGCAGATACACTTAGCTTTGGTAGATCCAGCAGGCAGTGGTTTTCCTGTAGTATCTTCTGGCTCAGATGCAACGTGAGACATCTTGCAATATGTAAGAGAAAAAACAACATATAAAGCAAAATAGATCAAATTCCTTATAAGACAGTTTCAGGAATGGGAAAAAATGCCAAACATCAAGCTTCTAGCAACCAGAAGCAAATGAAAAATGAGACTGAAATAATGTGGAGACAAAAGCGACGCCCATATTTTTTAGCGCCAAATAAGACGCCCACATTATTTGGCGCCTAAATGCTTTTGGCGCCAAAAATGACGCCACATCCGGAACGCCGACATTTTTGGCGCAAAATAACGTCAAAAAATGACGCAACTTCCGGCGACACGTATGACGCCGGAAACGGAAAAGAATTTTTGCGCCAAAAAAGTCCGCGCCAAGAATGACGCAATAAAATGAAGCATTTACAGCCCCCGCGAGCCTAACAGCCCACAGGGAAAAAAGTCAAATTTTTGAGGTAAGAAAAAATATGATAATTCAATGCATAATCCCAAATATGAAACTGACTGTCTGGAAATAAGGAAAGTTGAACATTCTGAGTCAAGGCAAATAAATGTTTGAATACATATATTTAGAACTTTATAAATAAAGTGCCCAACCATAGCTTAGAGTGTCACAGAAAATAAGACTTACTTACCCCAGGACACTCATCTACATGTATGTAGAAAGCCAAACCAGTACTGAAACGAGAATCAGTAGAGGAAATGGTAAATATAAGAGTATATCGTCGATCTGAAAAGGGAGGTAAGAGATGAATCTCTACGACCGATAACAGAGAACCTTATGAAATAGACCCCGTAGAAGGAGATCACTGCATTCAATAGGCAATACTCTCTTCACATCCCTCTGACATTCACTGCACGCTGAGAGGAAAACCGGGCTCCAACTTGCTGCGGAGCGCATATCAACGTAGAATCTAGCACAAACTTACTTCACCACCTCCCTTGGAGGCAAAGTTTGTAAAACTGATTTGTGGGTGTGGTGAGGGGTGTATTTATAGGCATTTTAAGGTTTGGGAAACTTTGCCCCTCCTGGTAGGAATGTATATCCCATACGTCACTAGCTCATGGACTCTTGTTAATTACATGAAAGAAATATAAGCACAAGAGGGTAATATGGAGGGGATGTGATGTAGGTCGCATTGACTTGTACATGTAACCCACAGACTAGTAATGCACCTTAGTTTTGTTTAGTCATATCCTCATACTTACCATAGCAAGATTGATAAAAATGTTATAGTGCGAATATTCTTTGTCCTCAGCAAGTCAAGAAATGTATGAGTCTTGTGTGAGAGGACCTTCAGCTCTTGTAGCTAGGAAATAAAACAGAGAAACCAGAAGTCAAAGATTGTAGAATTATCCACTGTCCAGCGTGTGTGAATTTTTATAGTGAACGCATAACTAGGTATGCTCATGGGCAGCAGTTATCTAGTGGGAGCTAGCTGCTCATTGGTCCCAGCTCACCTAAAGCATCTGACCACTGTCTGCAAACAAAATTCATCTATTTCACAAAGCCCAGCTGAGAATCACTTCACTCACACAGCCCATTACACCTAAAGCATCTGACCTCTTCCTGCATACAAACTTCTACTTTACAAAGCTCTTTCCACCCATCACCCTGATGTTTATTCTTATTATATAACAACTCTTAAAAGGACTCTGAACCCAATTTTTTTCTTCTGTGATTCAGACAGAGCATGCAATTATAAGCAACTTTCTAATTTACTCCTATTATCATTTTTTCTTCGTTCTCTTGCTATCTTTATTTGAAAAACAAGGCATCTAAGCTTTTTTGGGTTAAGAACTCTGGACAGCATTTTTTTATTGGTTGATTAATTTATCCACCAATCAGCAAGGACAACCCAGGTTGTTCACCAAAAATGGGCTAGCATCTAAACTTACATTCTTGCATTTCAAATAAAGATACCAAGAGAATAAAGACAATTTGATAATAGGAGTAAATTAGAAAGTTGCTTAAAATTTAATTCTCTATCTGAATCACAAAATAAATTTTTTTGGGTTCAGTGTCCCTTTAATTGCTCTCAGGTATTATGGCAGTTGGTCTGTTTGCTATGAAGGATTAACTGCAGTTGCACATTCTGCAGCATTTCTCTTAATACAGCTACTGTATATCGCTCCCTAATTTCAATGTAATATCATTCCGCATCTTTCTCCCGCTGCTCTTTGCGCACACATTCTCCCATTTACAGATTAATTTATTCTAACACAATTTACTTTACTCCAGAATTTGTATTGTTTAAAAAGATAGATAATCCCTTTATTACCCACTCCCCAGTTTTGCATAACCAACACAGTTATATTAATAGACTTTTTACCTATGGGATTACCTTGTATCTAAGCCTCTGCAGACTGCCCCCCTTATTTCAGTTCTTTTGACAGACTTGTATTTTAGCCAATCAGTGCCCTCTCATAAGTAACTCCACAGGCGTGAGCAACATGTTATTTATACGAAACACGTGAACTAACGCCCTCTAGCTGTGAAAAACTGTCAAATGCATTCAGATAAGAGGCGGCCTTCAGGGGCTTATAAATTAGCATATCGCCTACCAAGGTTTAGCTTTCAACAAAAAATACTAAGAGAACAAAACAAATTTGATGATAAAAGTAAATTGGAAAGTTTTTTAAAATTACATGCCCTAACTGAATCATGAAAGTTTAATTCTGACTAGACTGGCCCTTTAACCATGTCTCTGAATTTCCCTCCCTATCACCTTGTGTGTCACTCCCTCTCCTTCAGATTGTAAGCTTGAGAGCCTTTCTACCTGTAGGCGACTTTGAATAAATTTTACAATCATTGATTGTGCTCAATCGCAGGTCATTCCTCTCCTCTTGTTTCACTACTGCGGTAACGTACCCTCACAAATGTTACCTATCCTACAGTACTTGTTAGCGTATGCATTGTATGTACCACATGAATGTACTTTACTTTGTATAGCACTGCAGATGCTGTCAGTGCTTTATAAGTAATAATTATTATTATTAATAATAATGTTCAGCTACTCTAGATCTGACTTTAACTATTATGCTTTGCAAGGGCTAAACACAGCCATATGCAAGCAACAGTGCAATAATAAAATGCTGTAACAGCACATTACAGTTATCCATACCTACAAGCTATGGAGTTGATACAGAACAGATTATTATATATTATGTGCACTGATTGTGCGAGGCTCATAAGCCACTCCAGTGAGGAGGATTAACCTGTGTAACAAATAAGCAAGATCTTGATAAAAGAAAGGGCTTTGAGAAAGAATATCCTTTCTTAGAGGAAGCCTCCACCGTGGGCACAAGGACATCTTTCCCTGATCTGCAAACCAAATAATGCAAGGCCAAGCCAGATTAATTAGAATTTCTGAGGCTTGCTCCTGCTTGATTTTGGCTATAACTCTGGTTAGCAACACAAATGAAGGAAACAAATAAATCAGGTTTAACAACCAAGGGACCACTAGGGCATCCATCAGACGCGCCTGAGGTTCCAGAGACCTCGCACAATACTGAGGCAGTTTGTGATTGAAATGAGAGGCCATATATCTGGCAGACCCCAACATCTAACAACCTGGTTGAAAAGGTCAGAGACCATTCCAATTATACATACCAAGAATGTGGATGGCAGAAACCCTGCAATGATGGTGCTCTGACAAACTGAATATGTGGGACACTTCTCTCATCACTAATGAACTGCAAGTTCTTCCCTGATGATTGACATAAGCCACTGCTGTGACATTGATCTGTCAGACACAATGCATGGCTACAGAATCAATTATGAACCCCAGAAACCACCCCCCCACAAAGGTCTGAGGAATTAATGGGCTTTTGAGAAGATGGAAGCCTGAAGGAGGCCTGAACATCAATGATGTCCAAGTAAGGAATGTCAGGGTATCTGAATGTTATTAAATAATGTATATATAAATATATACTATATATATATATATATATATATATATATATATATATATATATATATATATATATATATATATATATATATATAATATATATATATATATATATATATATATATATATATATATATATATATATATATATATATATATATATATATATATATATAATATATATATGGCTGTCTACACCAAATGATTCATGTATTTGTAAGACATTAGATGCTTGGCTGACCACAATTCAATCCTCCCCCACTCAATATGCAAAATTAAAATGCATCCAGGTGAGAACAAAGGGAAGACATATGGTCTAGTTAAGTTCAGGCAGTCATTTCAAAGAAAGACAAATTACTTCAAAAAGATGGTCATCTATATGGTTGTGTATTGCAAATCTTAGATCAGACAGTTACTTCAAAGTAAATATTAGCATGATGGAGCCTCAGAAGTGTATGCCCATATATGGGCTTCCTGCCCAAGATGGATAATGAACTCACAGGCCCCCTGTGGGGAAAAGACAGTCTGTCTGTGGGAATGTTTGAATATACAAACATGCTCAAAGAATTGTAGTTTTTACCATCTACACAATAAATTATCCCTGCTGAGATCTAAATACACATAGGAAATCTGAACTCATTTTTGAATCACAATTTATGTTTAAATATCAAACATTAAATATATGCCTTAGACTGTATTAAATATCTATAATGCAATTCAGAGAATTGAATGGTAATTGTAATAGTCCCACTTTAAAATATGTAACATATTTATATATATTTTTTTCTGTCTTCCAGACATCTAAAGGACAAATTGGGATACATATGCTGAGTTAATAAATAGCAATACAGTCAATTTAAAATGTCCAATGTTAGTAACCTATTCTTTTTATTTTTTTCAGGCATTTAACAAATACACGTGTGGTCGTCCCATAAATCGTGTAATATGTTTTACGCAATCAGAAAGAGGTGTACTGAGTGTGTAATATGCTGGCTTTTATATGAATATAAGGAATTAATCAAATGCAATTTTAAATGGATTTTAAAATAATAATAATAATGTTTCATATCAAAATAATCAGGAAAAATTACAAAATATAATCCATGTATATTAAAATATGACCAGACAGGTTTATTAATATAAAGAAAACAAAATTTATGCTTACCTGATAAATTTATTTCTCTTGTGGTGTATCCAGTCCACGGGTTTATCCATTACTTGTGGGATATTCTCCTTCCCAACAGGAAGCTGCAAGAGGACACCTACAGCAGAGCTGTCTATATAGCTCCTCCCCTAACTGCCACCCCCAGTCATTCGACCGAAGACAAGCAAGAAAAAAAGGAGAAACTATAGGGTGCAGTGGTGACTGTAGTTTAAAAATAAAAAACACCTGCCTTAAAATGACAGGGCGGGCCGTGGACTGGATACACCACAAGAGAAATACATTTATCAGGTAAGCATAAATTTTGTTTTCTCTTGTAAAGGTGTATCCAGTCCACGGGTTCATCCATTACTTGTGGGATACCAATACCAAAACTTTAGGACACGGATGAAGGGAGGGACAAGGCAGGAAACTTAAACGGAAGGCACCACTGCTTGTAAGACCTTTCTCCCAAAAATAGCCTCCGAAGAAGCAAAAGTATCAAATTTATAGAATTTAGAAAAGGTATGAAAGCGAGGACCAAGTCGCCGCCTTACAAATCTGTTCAACAGAGGCCTCATGTTTAAAAGCCCATGTGGAAGCTACTGCTCTAGTAGAATGAGCTGTAATTCTTTCAGGAGGCTGCTGGCCAGTAGTCTCATAAGCTAAGCGAATTATTCTTCCTAGCCAAAAGGAAAGAGAAGTTGCCGAAGCCTTTTGGCCTCTCTTCTGTCCAGAGTAGACAACAAACAAAGCAGATGTTTGACAAAAATCTTTCGTAGCTTGTAAATAAAACTTTAAAGCACAAACCAGATCAAGATTGTGTAATAGACGTTCCTTCTTTGAAAAAGGATTAAGACATAGGGAAGGAACAACAATCTCCTGATTGAAATTCTTATTAGATACCACCTTAGGCAGAAACCCAGGATTGGTACATAACACTACCTTATCTGCATGGAAAATCAGATAAGGGGAATCACACTGTAAAGCAGATAACTCCGAAACTCTTCGAGCCGAGGAGATAGCTACTAAAAATAGAACTTTCCAAGATAAAAGCTTAATATCTATGGAATGCAAAGGTTCAAACGGAACCCCTTGAAGAACTTTAAGAACTAAATTTAAACTCCATGGCGGAGCAACAGGTTTAAACACAGGCTTGATTCTAACTAAAGCCTGACAAAATGCCTGGCAAAAGGACAGAGCAGAAATCTGTCCCTTTAAGGAACTAGCTGACAATCCCTTCTCCAATCCTTCTTGGAGAAAAGATAATATCCTAGGAATCCTGACCTTACTCCATGAGTAACTCTTGGATTCACACCAATGAAGATATTTACACCATATCTTATGATAGATTTTCCTGGTGACAGGCTTTCGAGCCTGAATTAAGGTATCAATGACTGATTCGGAAAAACCACGCTTTGATAGAATCAAGCGTTCAATCTCCAAGCAGTCAGACGCAGAGAAATTAGATTTGGATGTTTGAAGGAACCTTGAAGTAGAAGGTCCTGCCTTAGCGGCAGAGTCCATGGTGGAAAGGATGACATGTCAACCAGATCTGCATACCAAGTCCTGCATGGCCACGCAGGGGCTATCAAGATCACCGAAGCTCTCTCCTGCTTGATCTTGGCAATCAGACGAGGGAGCAGAGGAAACAGTGGAAACACATAAGCCAGGCTGAGGGACCAGGGCGCTGCTAGAGCATCTATCAGCGCTGCCTTGGGATCCCTGGACCTGGACCCGTAACAAGGAAGCTTGGCGTTCTGACGAGACGCCATGAGATCCAGTTCTGGTTTGCCCCAAAGTTGGATCAACTGGACAAATTACCTCCGGATGGAGCTCCCACTCCCCCGGATGAAAAGTCTGCCGACTTAGAAAATCCGCCTCCCAGTTCTCTACTCCTGGGATATGGATAGCTGAGAGATGGCAAGAGTGAACCTCTGAGAGATGGCAAGAGTGAACCTCTGCCCATAGAATTATCTTTGAAACCTCCAACATTGCCAGGGGGCTCCTTGTTCGACTGAAATCTGATGAACCTGACCGCAGCTAGCTGAGGCCAAGCCTGAAGAGCATTGAATATCGCTCTTAGTTCCAGAATGTTTATCGGAAGGAGGGCCTCCTCTTGAGTCCACGAACCCTGAGCCTTCAGGGAGTTCCAGACTGCACCCCAGCCCAGAAGGCTGGCATCTGTCGTTACTATAGTCCATTCTGGCCTGCAGAAACTCATTCCCTTGGACAGATGGACCCGAGATAGCCACCAGAGAAGAGAATCCCTGGTCTCTTGATCCAGATTTAGTAGAGGGGACAAATCTGTGTAATCCCCATTCCACTGATTGAGCATGCAAAGTTGCAGTGGTCTGAGATGTAGGCGGGCAAACGGAACTATGTCCATTGCCGCTACCATTAATCCGATTACCTACATACACTGAGCCACTGACGGACGACAAATGGAATAAAGAGCACGGCAGGAAGTTAGAAGTTTTGACAACCTGAGCTCTGTCAGATAAATCTTCATTTCTACTGAATCTATCAGAGTTCCTAGGAAGGAAACTCTTGTGAGAGGCGAGAGAGAACTCTTTCCTTCATTCACCTTCCACCCGTGAGACCTTAGGAATGCCAGAACAATGTCCGTATGGGACCTGGCGATCTGAAAAGTTGCCGCCTGTATCAGGATGTTGTCTAGGTAAGGGGCTACTGCTATACCCCACGGTCTTAGAACCGCCAGAAGGGACCCTAGAACCTTCGTAAAGATTCTTGGTGCCGTGGCTAACCCGAAGGGAAGAGCCACAAACTGGTAATGCCTGTCTAGGAAGGCGAACCTGAGAAACGGATGATGATCCCTGTGTATCGGAATATGTAGATAAGCATCCTTTAAATCCATGGTAGTCATATATTGACCCTCCTGGATCATAGGTAGGATGGTTCGAAAAGTCTCCATCTTGAAGGATGGGACCCTGAGAAATTTGTTTAGGATCTTGAGATCCAAGATTGGTCTGAAAGTTCCCTCTTTCTTGGGAACTATAAACAGATTTGAATAGAAGCCCTGCCCTAGGAGGTCTTGAACGCAATGTAAGAATGCCTCTCTCTTTATCTGGTTTGCAGATAATTGTGAGATGAAATCTCCCCTTTGGAGATGAAGCTTTGAAATCCAGAAGATATCCCTGGGAAACAATCTCCAGAGCCCAGGGATCCCCCACTAGATCCGGTCCCGGATCGGGGGCTACTCCTTCATGCTGTCTTAGAGGCAGCAGCAGGCTTTTTGGCCTGTTTCCCCTTGTTCCAAGCCTGGTTAGGTCTCCAGACTGGCTTGGACTGGGCAAAATTTCCCTTTTGTTTTGTAGAAGAGGAAGATGAAGCTGCGCCACTCTTGAAGTTTCGAAAGGAACGAAAATTAGTCTGTTTGGTCCTTAACTTGTTGGACCTATCTACGTGACTGAATGGCAAAACCTGAATTTTTAGCCGTTAGCTTGGTTAAATGAAAAACGGCGTCAGAAATAAATGAATTGGCTAACTTAAGAGCTTTAAGCCTGTCAAGGATATCATCCAACGGGGTCTCTACCTGTAAATTTTTACACAAAGAACAATTTATACACAATATGCTAGAATGTTACCAAACAATATCTATGTACAAAAGGTAAAAATACTCCCCTCTGTGTGTACCGCTGCCTTCTATCAGTCTCTCCCAAAATGAGACTGTTTAAAATTGTGGTTGTGTGTAGTATAGAGGCGCAGGTGTTTTCTTATTCGATGTTCCAGAATTGCCTGAGAATGAAAGGGTCTGAAAAAGTTCAGAGTCCGGCTTCCTCTTATGAGTTAATCTGTGTGATATGTTGAGATTAGAAATTTCCCAAATCCAATGTGGTCCGATAAAATCGGAATCCGGCTCCTTGTACAGCACTTCCGCTGATGTAATAGAAAAAATCCAAAGGGCAGCAAACAAAATTCGTATAAAATACAAATTTATTTAAAACATGTCACTGTGGACAGATAGATAAAAGCTCATAATCAAAAGCTCTACGCGTTTCAACAATATTACGTCTTTCTCAAGAGCAGTAAAATAATGAGATGCTTGACAGACCCTTTCATTCTGAGGCAATTCTGGAACATCGAATAAGAAAACACCTGCGTCTCTATACTCTCTACCTGTAAAGCCTCCTCCAGAGACTCGAACCAGAAAGCCGCTGCAGCAGTGACTGGGGCAATGCATGCAAGAGGCTGGAGAATAAAACCTTGTTGTATAAAGATTTTCTTAAGGAAACCCTCTAATTTCTTATCCATAGGATCTAGGAAAGCACAACTGTCCTCTACAGGAATAGTTGTACGTTTAGCTAGGGTAGAGACTGCTCCCTCCACCTTAGGGACCGTCTGCCACAAGTCCCGTGTAGCGGCATCTATAGGAAACATTTTCTTAAAAGCAGGAGGGGGAGAGAACGGCACACCTGGTCTATCCCATTCCTTAGTAATAATTTCTGAAAACCTCTTAGGGATTGGAAAAACATCAGTGTAAACAGGCACTGCAAAGTATTTGTCCATTTTACACAATTTCTCTGGGACTACAATGGTGTCACAGTCATCCAGAGTCGCTAAAACCTCCCTGAGCAACACGTGGAGGTGTTCAAGCTTAAATTTAAATGCTGTCATTTCAGAGTCAGACCGAAGTAACGCCTTCCCTGAATCAGAGAAGTCACCCACAGATAGAAGCTCTCCTGCTTCAATTTCTGCACATTGTAAGGGTATATCAGACATAGCTACTAAAGCGTCAGAGAGCTCTGTATTTGTTCTAGCCCCAGAGCTGTCCAGCTTTCCATGTAACCCTGGCAGTTTGGATAATTCCTCTGTGAGGGTATGATTCATAACTGCTGCCATGTCTTGTAAAGTAAACGCATTGGATGCGCTAGATGTACTTGGTGTCCCTTGAGCGGGAGTTATAGGTTCTGACACGTGGGGAGAGCTAGATGGCATAACCTCCCTTTTGTCAGTCTCAGAAACCTCAGGTGATAAATCTTTAAAAGCCATAATATGGTCTTTATAACTTATAGAAAGGTCAGTGCATTTGGTACACATTCTAAGAGGGGGTTCCACAATGGCTTCTAAACATAATGAACAAGGAGTTTCCTCTATGTCAGACATGTTTAACAGACTAGTAATGAGACCAGCAAGCTTGGAAAACACTTTAATAAATGTGAAAAAAGCAATAATAAAAAACGGTACTGTGCCTTTAAGAGAGAAAAACTACCACATAAACTGCAAAACAGTGAAAAAAAGTAGTAAACTCTACGAAATTTTTACAGTGTGTATAAGGGACTAAAGCAGCATTGCATCCACTTGCAAATGTATGATTAACCCCTCAGGCCCAAAAACGAATTAGAAAAACATTAAACCTGTTAACAAACAGTCAAACACACTGCCACAGCTCTGCTGTGGCTCCTACCTGCCCTTAAAAACGATTTTTGCAGGAACAAAACCCTCTATAGAGGACCTATAAGCCAGAGGACTCCTTCAGGGAAGCTGGATGACTCAGACTGAAAACGAAAATAGGCCCCTCCCACCATGCACTCAAAGTCAGAGGGCCTTAAAAAAGTACTCCTAGGAGTAATCTAACAAGCAATGTGGAAACTAGGCCCCAAATAAAGATTTATCACCCTCAGAGAAAAAATGTTTTTATTTATAAATCATGCAAACGTTTTTACACTAAGTAATATAGGTATTAACATGAATATTATCTCTTTTTGCAAACATGATCCCAGTTGTTGTTAAATCACTGTATCAGGCTTACCTTAAATATACCAGGCACTGTCAGCATTTTCTAGACCTTATCTCTCTAGAAAAAAATATACTGAACATACCTCAAAGCAGGCAATCTGCAGACCGTCCCCCCAACTGAAGTTTTCTTTCCATACTCTTCAGTTATGTGTGAGAACAGCAATGGACCTTAGTTACAAACCGCTAAGATCATCAAACCTCCAGGCAGAAGTCTTCTTCCAATTTCTGCCTGAGAGTAAAAACAGTACAACGCCGGTACCGTTTAAAAATAACAAACTTTTAATTGAAGGTAAAAACTACACTAAGTCACCATATCTCTCTTGATACTTCCTTTCTTGTCGAGAGCTGCAAGAGAATGACTGGGGGTGGCAGTTAGGGGAGGAGCTATATAGACAGCTCTGCTGTAGGTGTCCTCTTGCAGCTTCCTGTTGGGAAGGAGAATATCCCACAAGTAATGGATGAACCCGTGGACTGGATACACCTTTAAAAGAGAGATAGTGTATTTGATAGACATCTTATAAGATTGGATAATTTAACTGTAGCAATATTTGAATGAAACTGTTGTCTCTGTCTGCTGACCCTGATGGCCTAAATCCGATATTACAACCAAAAGGCATTTGGCTGTTGAAAATGAAATTTCCCAGTAGCCAATCAGAGAAAAGTGCATACCCAAATCTATCGAATGATTAAGAGATGAGGAGAAGTCTTGTCTCAGACAAAAAGTTCCTTGCACAAAGAGAGAGAGATCTTGGTGGAAAAATTTTGGTTGGTAACTGCTGAAATCTTGCTTGCTGCCATATTGCTTATAAGAGAAACCAGTGTGCGAACACAGTTTTCTGTAAGACAAATATGTTGGCACACTCTTTGTGGATAAGAGACTATCAAGATTAATTCTCTCACAAATGTGCATAATTCCTCTAAGCATATGACGATAGACATATTTGGATATTAACTGAATTCTCAAACTGGTGATCTGGTAAAGTATGAGAATTTGTTAAGTATATAATTTGATATTTTAAAGCAAATACATTAATTATTGTTACAGTCAAATTGCAGTTAATAGATTTAAAGGGGCACTCAGTATTTTAAGCTTGTGTTTCATAGTCCTGTATAGTCTTAACTAGTCATTATTGCTAAATAATTTATTTATTTATTAGACAGGGTTTTATGCACCAGATTTATAAGTCAGTTATTATAGTGAACTCTTTCAAAACTGTACATAAACTCGTTATTGTGATTATATCCCTGGTAGTTATTAAGTAAGCATAGTAAGTGGGTAATCCATATTGCGCATTGAACTAGAGTTATTGGTTAATAACAGAAGATTGTGGTATTTAAAATGCAATTCAATTGTGAATAAGGTTAATTATAAAGTTGCAATTTGGTTTGCTTTGTAAAGAATATTGTAACAGTTTAAACATCGTATAATTTGATTCATATCTGGTTTTCTATAAATATATTATTTCCTCTTTCAGGACGATTGGTTTGTCCAGGTCAAGGGAACTGCGATGGGCTCCAACGTCGCCCCATCATACACCAACCTGTATATGAATGAGTTCAAAGAAAGAAGGGTCTATGAAAATCAGCTATTTAAAAGCAACTGCGCTGTTTGGCTTAGTTACATAGACGACATGTTTTGCGTATGGTGGGGCGACGTGGGATCCCTAAAAAGATTTGTTGGGGAACTTAACTCAGAGGTAAGGGACCTACATTTCACTATGACTTACAGTGAAGAATCTGTCACCTTTCTTGACACTAGAATCACCAAATGTGCAAATGGTTTAAAATGTGATCTTTTTACAAAATATACTGACAAGAATACATTACTAAAATATGATAGCTTCCACCCTAGGAGATTAATTGATTCTCTCCCTAAAAGCCAACTCCTCAGAGTACAAAGAATTGTAAGTGAGGAAGATGATAAAACACTAAGATTAAAACAGATGAAAGACAAATTCTTGGAAAGGGGATACCCTGCAAGCCTCATAGATAGAAAAATGAAAGAAATTAAAAATCCTGTACATAGGGTGGATGAAAATGAGAATAAGAGAGATAGAATTGTATTTGTGTCACAGTATAGCTCTTATAGTGACAAAATAAGCAGAATTATCAGGAAAAATTGGCATATTCTAAAAAATTGTAACCCCCACATTAAACAACTACAAGAACCCCCACTTATGGCCTTTAGATGTGTCAAAAATATAAGAGATCACCTGGTGAGAACGGATGTAGGTCCTAGCAGAAGTCTAAAACAAACATTTATCGGTTGTAAGAGGAAAGGGAGCTACCCGTGCCTAGGGTGTATGAGTTGTAGCTCAATTATAAAAGGGCCACATTTTTTCCATCCACATAGTGGGAGAAAGTGCAATATTGAAGGTTTCTATACCTGTGAAAGTACTTATGTCATATACCTGATCAAATGTCCGTGCTCCTTAATATACTTAGGTGAGACTACACAAAAGGTCAGAGACCGTATTAGTCAGCACTGTAGTAATATTAGAAGGAAAAACAGCCGCCGCATTATCTAAACATTTTATTGAAAAGTGCCATAATATCAGCCAGCTACGCTGGCAAGTCATTGAACAGATCCAGATCCCAAGGAATGGTGCAGATAGGGAGCTACTCCTTAAACAGAGAGAGATGTGGTGGATTTTCAAAATGGAAACCATGGCACCTAAAGGGTTAAATCGTGACTGATCTCTCATGCTTTCTATAAAAAGTTAGTAATGAACATATAGTCATGTTGTATGTTTAATCATTAGAAATTGCTATTGCATATATTCATATTATTATTATATTTTAAAGGGATATAATAGATTGCTGTTCAGTAGTTGAAGGTGATACTTTGTTTTTAATATGTTGCATTATTTTGGAGATAAAATGTCAAAATGTAATGTAAACAGTATGCCACTAGATGGTGCTAAGTGCACATCCTAGGAAACGTTTGGCGCGAATATGAGAAGGTTTAAAAGGATACCAAAAATCAAGTGTAACAGATTGCATGACTAAGGGGTTAACCCCGAAACGTTGCTATTTTTAACATGGGTCTTGAATAAAGATAATATCTTTTACCATACTGTGCTGGTACTCACGTATCTTTGTACATTGTTTGGGGCATTGCAGTTACCCCCTATACCGAGCACTAACAGTGGTGCTGTATTCCCACCTTCTTTGGACTGTGATTATATCCCTGGTAGTTATTAAGTAAGCATAGTAAGTGGGTAATCCATATTGCGCATTGAACTAGAATTATTGGTTAATAACAGAAGATTCTGGTATTTCATTGTTGTATTTAAAATGCAATTCAATTGTGAATAAGGTTAATTATAAAGTTGCAATTTGGTTTTCTTTGTAAAGAATATTGTAACAGTTTAAACATTGTATAATTTGATTCATATCTGGTTTTCTATAAATATAATTCAATATGCCTATACATTTGAACTAATATAAAGAATTTAGGAATTTACATTAATTTTATTGTTTTGTATATGCATTTTATTGGGGGTTTATTTTAAAGAATAATGATAAAATATATTGTAATATAACCCAGCCATATACTGACAGGAATTACAGAAATTTCTTGAGCTCAAACTACAGGAAACAGAGCCTCTAAGTACTTTTTTTTTTTAAACATTCTGGGTGCTGTAGCCAGATCGAAAGCTTGATACACCATGGAAAATATTTGCAATACCCAGGGATCCTGAAAAGATGTCTTCCAAGCCTTCCTAAACAGACTCAATCTGCCCCCCCCCCCACACACCAGAGACAGGTGTGTGGGGGGGGGGGGTAGATTTATTGGACTGTGTTTTTTTGACCAAGAAGTGTTAGACTTCCAGGAGAATTTGGAGTAGACAGAACTCTGGGCAGAGGGGGAATCTTTCTGAGCCTTAGATTGTCAAAAGATATAAAAACGACCTGCAGATTTAAGCTCAATTTTTTTATCCTGGGGCAGAAAAGCTCCATTACCCCCGTGGCTTTGGAAATAATAGCATCCAGTCCAGGCCCAAATAGAGATTTACCATGGATGGGGAGGGAAGACACTTTGCGCTTAGAAACCATATCAGCAGACCAAGACTTAAGCCGCAAAACTCACCTTCATCCAGACTAGTTTCCCCAAAAACAAGTTCTGAGGGATTATCACACCAAACAGCAGTAGCAGCGACACAGGCTACACTGACTGCAGGTCTAAACAAAAATCTGCACCTATGAAAACCTTCAATTGTTTACTTAAAGGATCCTTAATAGATGAACTATGCCTGGTCAAAGTGGAAATAGCTGCATCTACCCTAGGAACAGTTTCCCGAAATTTTTGTAATAACAAAAGGGAGAGGAAACAGATTTCAATTTGGTAGATGGAACAAAAGGAATCTCTGGCTTCTGCCATTCCTTAGAAATAATTTCAGCAACTGAATCAGGCACAGGAAAAAGAGAATGGCTGCTTAGGAGCTACCTTAAAAACAATGCATCAATCCTCTTATCAGGATGCTTGAATGCAGCAGAACAATCTTCTACCTCAAAAGCAATTCAAAGTTCAGAAATAAGGCATGAATATGCTCAAACCTGAAATTGAAGGACACATCCCCTGCCACAGTAACAGGGTCCTGAAACTTAGACTATACTCAAAATAAGAGAGTCATCAGAGGCACCCCTATCATTAATGGGTAACTTAGAGTGGCCACTCCTAAGGGAAGTCCCTGATGAGCTAAAGGCTCTGATGATCTGAGTGCCTCACTAACTCCACCGGTACTGAAAACCTTCCTACACGCTGAGAATGTTACAGCAACACAGGAACAGGAGGGCTGTGGATCCACAAGGAGCAGCTCACTAAAGACCAGGGGATTGATGGACAAGTCTACATTTCACCTGGGAGGCCTATAATATTTCTTCACTGAGAAGAGACCTTTCACTGCCTAGCTGATAACTCCTTGTCTGCCCCTCTGAATGATAGGGTACTGCGAGGAGGATCCGGGGCTCAGATTGGTTAGAGAATTCCCTTTCAAACTATGAGTAGATTTTGCACTTCTTTTCACCTCACTCCTATTCAAGGAGGCAAAAGAAAATGATGTGAAGAGTGGGAAAGATTTAAAGCTCTGGTGTGTTCGGGTGTCTTTTGCCTCCTCCAAAAGTGTTGACTCGTGGACTCTCACCATCTAATGAAAGAAATCCTAAATCTTTCTTTCATGATTCAGGTTGAAAGGGACATTCAAGTCAAAATTAAACTTTCAGGATTCAGATAGAGCATGCAATTCTACAACTTTCCAATTTACTTGCATTAACAAAATGTGCAGTCTTTTTATATTTACACTTTTATGAGTGATCATTCCCTACTGAGCATGTGCAAGAATTCACAGAATATATGTATATGCATTTGTGATTGGCTGATGCTGTGGAAATAGACAAAACTTTGAAATTTGTCAGAAAAAAAATCTACTACTCATTTGAAGTTCAGTCTAAATTTTATTGCATTGTCTTTTTATCATGCATTTGCAAATCTACTGTATTGACTGATCCTTTAAGCATACAAGTTTAAAAAAAGTTTCCAATTTACTTCTTCTATCATCAAATTTACTTTGTTCTCTTGGTATCCTTTAATGAAAAGCAAGTACGCAGGCTCATAAGTGTGCATTTGTCTGGAGCACTTAAGGGCAGCAGTTTTGCAAGAGTACTTTTAACAATGTTAATGTTTACAAGAGCACTAGATGACAGCAGCGTTTGTGAACATGTAGCGGTCCATATATGTGCACGCTACCTACCTAGGTATGTTCTGCAACAAAGATAACTATGAAAATAATCATAATAGAAATAAACTGAAAACTGTTTAATAAAACTGCATGCTTTATCTGAACCATGGGAGTTTGTTTTTGACTATACTGCTCCTTTAAAAAAGGGACTTGAAACCCATTTTTTTCTTTTATAATTTAGATACAGAGTATACATTTTTAAGCAACTTTCCAATTTTCTTCTATTAACATTTTTGCTTCATTCTCTTGGTATCCTTTATTGAAGGAAATAAAGAGGCATATATGTGCAACCAATATTCAAAAAAGCTAGCTCCCATAGCCTGAGCCTACCTCGGTATGCTTTTCAGCTAAGGATATCAAGAGAACTAAACACATTAGATAATAGATGTACATTGAAAAGTTGTTTAAAAAGAAAATGTATACTTACCTGATAAATTTGTTTCTTTTTAGACACAATGAGTCCACGGATTTCATCCTTACTTGTGGGATTATGCCTCCTGGTCAGCAGGAGGAGGCAAAGAGCACCACAGCAGAGCTGTATATATAGCTCCTCTCTTCCCTCCCACTCCAGTCATTCGCCCAAAGTTAGGAAGAGAAAGGAAAAGCTAAGGTGCAGAGGTGACTGAAGCTTAACTAAAAATAAAAACCTGTCTCAAATTACAGGGCGGGCCATGGACTCATCATGTCTAAAAAGAAACAAATTTATCAGGTAAACATAAATTTTCTTTTCTTTTTAAAGACACGATGAGTCCACGGATTTCATCCTTAATTGTGCGATACAATACCAAAGCTATAGTACACGGATGAAAAGGGAGGGACAAGACAGGGAACCTAAACAGAAGGCACCACTGCTTGAAAAACTTTTCTCCCAAAAACAGCCTCAGCTGAGGCAAAGTTATCAAATTTGTAAAATTTAGAAAAAGTATTAAGAGAAGACAAAGTTGCAGCCTTGCAAATCTGTTCAACAGAAGCATCATGTTTGAATGCCCATGAGGAAGCAAAAGCCCTAGTGGAATGAGCCGTAATTCTTTCAGGAGGCTGTTGTCCAGCAGTCTCATATGCAAAACGGATGATACTCTTCAGCCAAAAAGAAAGAGGTAGCCGTAGCCTTCTGACCCTTACGCCTCCTCGAAAAATTGAAAAATAAAGAAGACGATTGACGGAAGTCTTTAGTCGCTTGTAAGTAAAACTTTAAGGCACGGACTACGTCCAAATTGTGTAGCAGTTGTTCCTTCTGAGAAGAAGGATTAGGACACAAGGAAGGAACAACAATTTCCTAATTAATGTTCTCGTCTGAAACAACTTTAGGAAGAAAACCAAGTTTAGTACGCAACACCACCTTATCCGCATGAAAAATAAGGTAAGGGGAATTATATTGTAATGCCGAAAGCTCAGATACTCTTCGAGCAGAAGAGATAGCAACAAGAAATAAAACTTTCCAAGATAATAACTTAATATCTATGGAATGCATAGGTTCAAACGGAACCCCCTGGAGAACTTTAAGAACTAAATTCAAACTCCAAGGAGAAGCAATTGGTCTAAAAACAGGCCTGACAAAAAGATTGAACATCTGGAACATCTGCCAGACGCTTATGCAACAAAATAAATAAAGTAGAGATCTGGCCCTTTAGGGAACTTGCTAATAACCCCTTCTCCAATCCTTCTTGGAGAAAAGACAAAATCCTAGGAATCCTAACCCTACTCCATGAGTAGCCCTTGGACTCACACCAATAAAGATATTTGCGCCATATCTTATGGTAAATCTTCCTAGTAAAAGGCTTACGTGCCTGAATCAAAGTATCTATGACCGAATCAGAAAAACCTCGCTTAGATAAAATTAAGCGTTCAATCTCCAAGCAGTCAGCTGCAGAGAAACTAGATTTGGACGATGGAAAGGACCCTGAATGAGAAGGTCCTTCCTCAATGGAAGCTTCCACGGTGGCAGAGACGACATCTCCACCAGATCGGCATACCAAATCCTGCGGGGCCACGCAGGAGCAATGAGGATCACCAATGCCCTCTCCTGTTTGATTCGAGCAATCACCCGGGGAAGGAGAGCAAACGGGTGGAATACATATGCTAGGCTGAAAGACCAAGGAACTGCCAAAGCATCTATCAGCTCGGCCTGGGGGTCCCTGGACCTGGACCCGTATCTCGGAAGCTTGGCATTAGGACAAGACGCCATAAGATCCAACTCCGGCCGACCCCATCTGAGAATCAGGTTGGAAAATATTTCCGGATGGAGTTCCCACTCTCCCGGATGAAAGGTCTGCTTGCTCAGAAAATCCGCTTCACAGTTATCCACCCCTGGGATGTGGATCGCCGACAGATGGCAAGAGTGAGTCTCCGCCCACTGAATTATTTTGGCTACCTCGGGCATCGCTAAGGAACTCCTTGTTCCTCCCTGATGATTGATGTAAGCCACTGTCGTTATGTTGTCCGACTGGAATCTGATAAATTGGGCCGAGGCCAACTGAAGCCAGGCCAGAAGCGCATTGAATATCGCCGTCAGCTCTAGAATGTTGATGAGAAGGAGAGACTCTGCCTGAGTCCATACTCACTGAGCCCTTAAAGAGTCCCAGACTGCTCCCCATCCTAAAAGACTGGCATCCGTTGTCACAATCACCCATGAAAGTCTGCGAAAGCATGTCCCCTGGGATAGATGATCCAGAGACAACCAACACAGAAGAGAGTCCCTTGTCTCCTGATCTAGGGAAATTCAAGGAGACAAATCTGTATTCTGTATAATCTCCATTCCACTGCCTGAGCACGCTCAGCTGCAGAGGCCTGAGGTGAAACCGAGCAAAAGGAATGATGTCCATTGCCGCCACCATCAATCAAATTACCTCCATGCACTGAGCCACTGACGGCCGAGGATTGGACTGAAGGGCTTGACATGTATTCAGGATCTTAATCCTTCTGACCTCCGTCAGAAAAAGTTTAATGGATATAGAGTCGATTAGAGTTCCCAAGAAGGGTACCCTTGTCTGCGGAATTAACAAACTCTTTTCCAGATTTACCTTCCACCCATGAGTTCTCAGGAAGGATAGCACAATGTCGGTATGGGACCTTGCTAGTTGATAAGATGACGCCTGGATCAGAATATCGTCCAGATAAGGCACCACCGCAATGCCCCGTGGTCTTAGAACCTTTGTGAAAATTCTGGGCGCCGTGGCCAGACCGAAAGGGAGAGCCACAAACTGAAAATGTTTGTCCAGAAAGGCAAACCTCAGAAACTTGTGATGATCTGTGTTTATAGGAACATGAAGATATGCATCCTTTAGATCCACTGCCGTCATAAATTGACCCTCCTGAATCAATGGAAGAATGGTACGAATAGTTTCCATCTTGAAGGATGGAACTCTGAGAAACTTGCTTAGACTTTTGAGGTCTAAAATAGGTCGGAAAGTTCCCTCTTTTTTGGGGACTACAAACAGATTTGAATAAAACCCCTATCCCTGTTCCTGTATTGGAACAGGACAGATTACTCCCATGAAGGAGAGGTCTCCTACACAACGTAAGAACGCCTCTTTTTTTAGCTGGTCTGCGGATAATCGTGAAAGAAAAAACCTTCCTCTGGGGGGAAAAATTTCTGAAATCCAATTTGTATCCCTGAGACACTATTTCTATTGCCCAGGGATTCTGAACATCTCTTATCAAAGCCTGGATGAAGAAGCAAAGTTTGCCCCCTACTAGATCCGGTCCCGGATCGGGGGCCAACCATTCATGCTGACTTGGAAGCAGCAGCAGGCTTCTTGGATTGTTTACCCTTGTTCCAAGACTGGTTGGGTCTCCAAGTAGACTTGGTTTGTGAATAGTTCCCTTCCTGTTTAGAGGAAGAGGAAGGGGGGATTCCATTGAAATTTCAAAAGGAACGAAAATTACTCTGTCGACCTCTCTGTTTGGATTTTTTATTCTGAGGGAGGAGATGACCCTTGCCTCCCGTGATGTCAGAAATAATTTCCTTCAAGTCAGGTCCGAACAGGGTCTTCCCCTTGTAAGGAATAGCCAAAAGGTTAGACTTGGATGACACATCCACAGACCAAGACTTCAACCATAAGGCTCTGCGTTCTAAGATGGAAAAGCCCGAACTCTTAGCCGCCAATTTAGTCATCTGCAGAGAAGCATCCGTAATAAACGTATTAGCTAATTTAAGGGCTTTAATCTGATCCTGTATCTCTTCCAAAGAAGTCTCAGTTTTAAGAGACTCTTCCAGAGCATCAAACCAATAAGCAGCCGCACTGGTAACCGTAAAAATGCAAGCCGCCGGTTGCAATGGCAATCCCTGGTGAACATAGATCTTCTTAAGGAGACCGTCCAACTTCTTATCCATAGGGTCTTTGAAAGCACAACTATCCTCAATAGGAATAGTAGTCAGTTTGGCCAGGGTAGCAATAGCTCCCTCTACCTTAGGGACCGTCTGCCAAGAGTCCCTAACAGCGTCGGCTATAGGGTACATCTTTTTAAAAACGGGAGAAGAAGAGAAGGGAATACCTGGTCTCTCCCATTCCTTAGCAATAATCTCTGAAGTTCTCTTTGGAACTGGAAAAACAGAGTAAGAAGGAACTTCTAAGTATCTGTCCAACTTACTCAATTTCTCTGAAGGAACCACTATTGAATCACAGTCACCAACACCTCCCTCAGTAATAGGCAGAGGTGTTCAAGCTTAAACCTGAAAGAAACCACTTCAGAATCAGTCAGCGGTAAGGCACTTCAAGTTCACCTTCGGATAGGACCTCCAAACCCTCCAACTCAGAGCCCTGGGAGGGTACGTCCGAGATCGCCATCATAGTATCAGAAGCTGCATTGACCACGTAGTTGTCCTTCCTTTTACGCTTGCCTTGAAGTATGGGAAAGGCAGACAACGCATCGGAAAGTGTAGCGGACATAACTGCAGCTATGTCCTTTAACGTGATCGCAGCAGAAACTGGACAAGTACCTGGCCCCGCCTGAGCGGGCGTTAAGGGCTGTGATGCTTGGGGAGAAAATGCGGCATACTCTGTGTCTCATCGGTAGACCCCTGAGAAGCATCCGCTTTGGGCAATTTTTTATCAAAGAAAATTTGTTCTCTATAGTGTAAAGCCCTCTCAACACATGAGGAACAAAAAGGAACAGGAGGTTCCACATTGGCATTCAAACACATGGAACATATAACATCCTGGATATCTTCCGAGTCCATGATAACAAAAAGCAAAATTGAACTTGGCTCCTTTAAATTATATATGCCTTTAATTTATGGCCAAAAAACACTATATGTACAAGTACTAATGTAAACACTGGTCAATAGATCCTGAAAAATAACAGGATACTGTGCCTTTAAAAAAATAAAATGTCTAACAATTTTACTGCACTGGCTAATCTGCTAGCCGATTTCTATACAATGCGTTTTAACGTAAAAGAAATAACACCTCTTCGCCTCAACAGCTCTGCTGAGACGCCTACCTGCCCCCACGGCCCACCGACCACTCTCCCAGTAAAACTCCAGATCGTGTCTCAGCACGCCAAAGACCGCCTGCTTATCCAACCATGCGGTCGTAGCGTAACTCCGGACATGCGATGAGTATCACTGAACAACGGGACTCCTGAGCAATAATCACTGCGCAGTTTCTCAGACCCAAGCACGCCAAAGTAAACCCCGCCCTTTGTGGGCGTCACGCAAAACCATCCGACTAAGATTGTAATAAAAACACTAATCGCAGGTCAGTTAACCCACAGCCTTGAACTGGAGCCTCTTTATTTCAAAGCTCTGGTAAAATATAGCCCCAGCATCTTGCCCACAGTACATATAAACAGTGACTGGCAGGGGAGCCCTCACTGTAAAGAGCCCATGTCCCCCAATAAGTTACAGTCCCAGTATAACTGTTGTAACAGTGCTGGTTGTCATGACCATATGAAAACCCCACACTCTGTTCAATAGGGGAAGCCCTTCCCAGAGAGCCCATGTTCCCAACAGATAAGTATGTGCATTGTCGTTTCTGAGATACTATATGGCCCAGAAAAATAAAAGACTGCACTTACCTCAATGCTGTCCGACAGCATGACAGGTCCCACAGGATCAAGAGGTCTTCTCCTTCCTATAGCTCTGTGGACACAGATAGGGCCTAAGTTAGTATCTGCTAAGGCAATCATCGAAAGGGCAGAAACACAGTATGGGAGGCGCAGTGAGAATCATGTCCCACAAGTTCCCATTGCTTTAAAGCCACCAGTAGCTCTAGTCTAGAGGCTGACAAGGAATACGGCTACACCCTATAATAAAATAGCACTCACTGGTACCATTTTAAAAATAATAAACTCTTGATTGAAGAATCTAAACTAACACCTCACTTTACCTCTTCCTATAACTAACACAGGCAAAGAGAATGACTGGAGTGGGAGGGAAGGGAGGAGCTATATATACAGCTCTGCTGTGGTGCTCTTTGCCTTCTCCTGCTGACCAGGAGGCGTAATCCCACAAGTAAGAATGAAATCTGTGGACTGATCGTGTCTTTAAAAATTAAATTTGAATCATAAAAGAAAAATGCTGGGTTTCATGTCTCTTTAAGCACAAAGAAGCACACAGACAGAAAGAGGAAAACACTGGGACATCTACAATAACAAATATTAAAAAATTACCTCTGATATATTAAATATTGTGCTTGGTGGAGTGACCCCATTTTTCTTGGCTGCTCTCCGTATTATATCTTCTGCTTCTTGAAGTCTACCCTGTGATATGAGCCACCTGGGAGATTCTGGTATAACCCTGTAAACATTTGTGATTGGTTAATCTACATACACATCAGAGATATACATATCTTATACTTACAAGCTATGCTTTACATTTGTTTTCATACTGACCATACATTAGCAGTTGAGGGTACTAGTAAATGTTCCTATAATATATTGATTTCTGTGTAAATGACAATAAACACAATAAATTAGTGGCATTTTGGGGGAAGTTTTTCCCTTCCCCCCAGATACACAATCAGGCAAGACCACAAAACAGATTTTGATGGCAAATAAGAACCATGGGCCCAGCAAGTCTGACCAAAACTTATGTAGTTTGAAAGATAGCCTTATGCTTGTCCCAGGCATTCTTGAAATCCCCCCACAGTGTGTGTCCTTACAACTTCTAATGGAAATTTGTTCCGTTAATCAACCATCCTTTCTACTACCCTTCAGCTTGAGATCATGACCCCTTGTTTTTACAAAATTGTTCTTTTTATGTAAAATACTCACAATTTCAACTTCGATAAGCCCCTTATACTTTAAAGGTTACTATCATACATCACCTCTTTCCCTTCTCTCCTCTAAACTATACATATTTAGGTCATTGAGCCTTTCCATGTAAGCTTTATTTTTTAGACCATCTACCATTCATTATAGTAGCCCTCCTTTGAACTGACTTCAGGATGTTTATATCCTTCTGGAGATATGGCCTCCGGAGCTGCACACATTACGCAAGATAAGGCCGGATTAGTGATCTGTAAAGTGGCATAAGAACCTTAATATTTCTGCTGCAAATGACTATCAATCTATTGATCCCGGTCATTCATTTAATCCTCTAATTTTATTTATATAATGTCTAACTTGGTACACTCCCACACCCCACAAGAACATCAACTATTACATATTTTTGTATCATCTAAGAACAGATGTACTTAACCCTTTAGCCCTTTGCCGATATCGCTGATAATTATGCAAAACAAAACAGGCCCTATAACTGACCCCCAAGGAAAACTTCTACTTACTGTACCCTCTGCTAAATGCATTTCTTTAAATAAAAGGGATACTCTAATTTACTCCTATTATCAATTTTTCCTCATTCTCTTGCTATCTTTATTTGAAAAAGAAGGCCTCTAAGCTAAGGAGACAGCCATTTTTTGGTTAAGTACCCTGGACAGCACTTGTTTATTTGTAGGTGCATTTAGCCACCAATAAGCAAGCACAACCCTGGTTGTGAACCAAAAATGGGCCGGATTCTAAACTTACAATCTTGCTTTTCAAATAAAGATAACAAGAGAATGAAGAAAAAATAATGGGAATAAATTAGAAAGTTGCTTACGATTGCATGTTCTTTCTGAATCATGAAAGAAAAAATTTGGGTTCAGTGTCCCTTTAAGAGACTCTGTCTTCTATACTTAAGCCAGCATTCTACCCAGTTCACAATGTTTGAGTGCAGACCAAGGAATACAGTTTATTAATCAGTTTGTTGTGTGTGATCTAACACTACATAATCAAAAGAAGTAAATGTGATTAGTTTTTCATGGTCTTCCTGAAGTAAAATCATAATTACTGTTTCTCTTTTAAATTGTTTCTCTTTATTTAAAGGACCACTTAATGCAGTACAATTGCATAATTAACAAGTGCATTAAAAAATACAATGCCACCGTTTTAAAAAATCCTATATAAGATTTCTGTGTTAGAGTTTTTTATCCCTCTTTTTATACAAGGCAAGGAGAAACAAGTCATCTTTCCTTTAAGTTTTTTTAGTATGACAAAAGACATTAAGTTGTGAAAAACAAGGACATCCAATTACAGACTAGTATACGTATACCCTGTGAGCTTGTGCACATGCTCAGAAGGAGTTTGTTCCCCTGAAAGTGTGAATATAAATACACTGCAAAATTTCAGAATGTAAGTAAATTGGAGAAATAAGTGTCTTATAACTGCATGCTTTTTCTGACTAATAAAAACATAAATTATGCTTACCTGATCATTTTCTTTTCTTCTGATGGAGAGTCCACAGCTGCATTCATTACTTTTGGGAAATAAGAACCTGGCCACCAGGAGGAGGCAAAAACACCCCAGCCAAAGGCTTAAATATTCCTCCCTCTCCACTCTCCCCCCAGTCATTCTGCCGAGAACAAGGAACAGTAGAAGAAATATCAGGGTGAAAGGTGCCAGAAGAATAATATAAGGACGCCCCACATAAAAATTACGGATGGGGAGCTGTGGTAAATGATCAGATAAGCATAATTTCTGTTTTTCTTCTTAAATGGAATGCGTCCACAGCTGCATTCATTACTTTTGGGAAAACAATACCCAAGCTATAGAGGATACTGAATGCCAAGACGGGAGGGTACATTAGGCGGCCCATTCTGAGGGCACCAAGCATGAAAACCACTGCCCCCAAAAAAAAAAAAACAGCTTCGTCCGAAGTTGAGAAAAACAAACAAAAGGAAAAGCCCTGAGGACACTGACCCACAGGTAGTCCAGAGCCAAGCGAGAGACCGCAAAATCTGATTCAACTGAGCCAACAGGCCTCCAGGAGACACCATCACCCAACAGTCGGTGTTCCCTCACTAAAGAAGGGAACACCAGCCTAATCTCCCAAAAGGGAGAGGGCCAGGAGGACCGAAGGAAAAAAAGGAAATTTATGCTTGCCTGATAAATTTATTTCTTCTACGATATGACTAGTCCACGGATTTCATCCTTACTTGTGGGATTTATCCTCCTGCTAACAGGAAGTGGCAAAGAGCACCACAGCAGAGCTGTATATATAGCTCCTCCCTTCCCTCCACCTCCAGTCATTCGACCGAAGTTAGGAAGAGAAAGGAAAAGCCAAAGGTGCAGAGGTGACTGAAGTTTATAAAAAATATAATATAATCTAAACCCGTCTTAAAAATGACAGGGTGGGCCGTGGACTCGTCATATCGTAGAATAAATAAATTTATCAGGTAAGCATAAATTTCCTTTTCTTCTACAAGATATGACGAGTCCACGGATTTCATCCTTACTTGTGGGATACAATACCAAAGCTACAGGATACGGATGAAAGGGAGGGACAAGACAGGAACCTAAACGGAAGGCACCACTGCTTGAAGAACCTTTCTCCCAAAACCAGCCTCAGAAGAAGCAAAAGTATAAAATTTGTAAAAAGTGTGAAGAGACGACCAAGTCGCAGCCTTGCAAATCTGTTCAACAGAAGCATCATTTTTAAATGCCCATGAGGAAGCCACCGCCCTAGTAGAATGAGCCGTAATTCTTTCAGGAGGCTGCTGTCCAGCTAGATACTCTTCAGCCAAAAAGAAAGAGGTAGCCGTAGCTTTCTGAGCCCTACGCTTTCCAGAAAAAACAATGAATAATGAAGGTGATTGACGGAAATCCTTAGTCGCCTGCAAGTAAAACTTCAGGGCACGGACCACATCCAGGTTATGCAACATACAATCCTTCTTAGAAGAAGGTTTAGGACATAATGAAGGAACAATGATTTCCTGATTAATATTCTTATTAGAAACAACCTTAGGAAGGAAACCAGGTTTGGTACGTAAAACCACCTTATCAGAATGGAAGATAAGATAAGGCGAATCACATTGTACTGCTGAAAGCTCAGAAACTCTACGAGCAGAAGAAATAGCAACCAAAAACAAAACTTTCCAAGATAACTTAATATCTATGGAATGCATGGGTTCAAACGGAACCCCTTGAAGAACATTAAGAACTAAATTCAAACTCCAGGGTGGAGGAATTGGTCTAAACACAGGCTTAATTCTGGTTAGAGCCTGACAAAAAGACTGAACATCTGGAACATCTGCCAAACGTTTGTGTAGCAAAATTGACAAAGCAGAAATCTGTCCCTTTAAGGAATTCGCTGATAACCCTTTCTCCAAATCCTTCTTGGAGAAAAGACAGAATCCTGGGAATCCTAACTTTACTCCATGAGTAGCCCTTGGATTCACACCAAAAAAAGATATTTACGCCATATCTTATGATAGATCTTTCTAGTGACAGGCTTACGTGCCTGAATCAAAGTATTGATGACCGAATCAGAGAATCCCCGCTTAGAAAAAATCAAGCGTTCAATCTCCAAGCAGTCAGCTGCAGAGAAATTAGATTTGGATGTTGGAAAGGACCTTGAATGAGAATGTCCTGTCTCACTGGAAGTTTCCACGGAGGCAGAGAGGACATGTCCACTAGATCTGCATACCAAGTCCTGTGTGGCCATGCAGGCGCGATTAGCATTACTGAAGCTCTCTCCTGTTTGATCCGAGCAATCACCCGGGGAAGGAGAGGAAACGGTGGAAACACGTAAGCTAGGTACGACCAAGGCACTGCCAAGGCATCTATCAGTTCGGCCTGAGGATCCCTCGACCTGCATCCGTATCTTGGGAGCTTGGCATTCTGTCGAGATGCCATCAGATCCAATTCCGGTCTGCCCCATTGGAGAATCAGTGAGGCAAATACCTCCGGATAGAGTTCCCACTCCCCCCGATGAAAAGTCTGTCGGCTTAAAAAGTCCGCTTCCCAGTTGTCCACTCCTGGGATGTAGATTGCTGACAGATAACAAGAGTGGGCCTCCGCTCATTGAATTATCTTGGCTACTTCTGTCATCGCTAAGGAACTCCTCATTCCACCCTGATGATTGATGTAAGCCACAGTCGTGATGTTGTCCGACTAGAATCTGATGAATTTGGCCAAAGCCAACTGAGGCCATGCCTGAAGCGCATTGAATATTGCTCTCAATTCCAGAATATTGATTGGAAGTAGAGACTCTACCTGGGTCCATACACCCTGAGCCTTCAGGGAATTTCAGACTGCACCCCAGCCTAGTAGACTGGCGTCCATTGTCACTATCACCCACGAGGGTCTGCGGAAACACGTCCCTTGGGACAGATGATCCGGCGACAACCACCAAAGAAGAGAGTCTCTGGTCTCCTGGTCCAGATTTATCTGAGGAGATAAATTTGCATAATCCCCATTCCACTGTCCGAGCATGGACAGTTGCAGTGCTCTGAGATGAAATCGAGCAAACGGAATGATGTCCATTGCCGCCACCATCAATCCAATTACCTCCATGCACTTAGACACTGATGACCGAGGATTGGACTGAAGGGCTCGGCATGTATTTATAATCTTTGACTTTCTGACCTCCGTCAGAAAAATCTTCATGGCTATAGAATCTATCAGAGTTCCCAAGAAGGGAACCTTTGCCTGTGGAATTAGTGAACTTTTTTCTAGATTCACCTTCCATCCTTGAGTTCTCAGAAAGGACAACACTGTGCTGTGTCTGTATGAGATTTTTTTAGATGATAAGTAGACGCCTGAATCAGAATATCGTCTAGATAAGGTGCCACTGCTATGCCCCGCGGCCTGAGAACTGCCAGAAGGGACCCTAGAACCTTTGTGAAGATTCTGGGTGCTGTGGCCAACTCGAAGAGGAGAGCCACAAACTGATAAGGTTTGTCCAGGAAGGCAAACCTTAGGTACTGATGATGATCCTTGTGGATAGGAATATGAAGGTATGCATCCTTCAAGTCCACGGTAGTCATATATTGACCCTCCTGGATCATTGGTAAAATTGTTCGAATGGTCTCCATCTTGAAAGATGGGACTCTGAGAAATTTGTTTAGACTCTTGAGATATAAAATGGGTCTGAACGTTCCCTCTTTTTTGGGAACCACAAAAAGATTCGAGTAAAACCCCCGCCCCTGTTCTAGTCTTGGAACGGGACGAATTACTCCCAAAATAGAGAGGACTTTTACACAACGTAAGAACGCCTCTCTTTTTATCTGGTCTACAGACAATCATGAAAGAAGAAATCTCCCTCTTGGGAGAAAATTTTTGAATTTCAGTTGATACCCGTGGGTCGCAAATATCCAGTGCCCAGGGGTCCTGAACATCTCTTGCCCAAGCCTGGGCAAAGAGAGAAAGTCTGCCCCCTACTAGATCCGGCCCCGGATCGGGGGCCGCCCCTTCATGCTATCTTGGTAGTAGCAGCGGGCTTCTTGTGTTGTTTACCCTTGTACCAAGCCTGGTTGGGTCTCCAGACGGACTTGGCCTGAGCAAAATTCCCTTCCTGTTTTGTGGAGGAAGAGGAAGAAGAGGGTACTCCTTTAAAGTTCCGAAAGGAACGAAAATTATTCTGTTTACCCCTCAATTTAACAGTCTTATACTGAGGTAGGAGATGACTCTTACCTCCAGTGATGTCAGAAATTATTTCCTTCAAGTGAGGCCCGAATAGGGTTTTACCCTTGAAAGGAATAGCCAAAAGCTTTGACTTAGATGACACATCAGCAGACCAAGATTTTAACCATAACGCTCTACGTGCTAAAATGGCAAATCCAGCATTCTTCGCCGCCAACTTATCAATTTGAAAGGCGGCATCTGTGATAAAAGAATTAGCCAGCCTGAGAGCCTTAATTCTATCTAAGATATCCTCTAAAGGAGTCTCAGTCTTAAGAGACTCTTCTAAAGCCTCAAACCAGAAGGCCGTCGCAGTGGTAACTGGTACAATGCATGCCGTTGGTTGCAAGAGGAAACCCTGATGAATAAACAATTTCTTATCCATAGGGTCTTTGAAAGCACAGCTGTCCTCAATAGGAATAGTTGTACGCTTAGCCAGGGTAAATATAGCTCCTTCCACCTTAGGGACTGTTTGCCAGGAGTCCCGAACAGTGTCAGATATAAGATAGATTTTCTTGAAATTAGGAGAGGGTGCGAACGGGATACCCGGTCTGTCCCATTCCCTCTTAATAATCTCCGAAATTCTTTTAGGAACCGGAAAAACGTCAGTGTAAGCAGGTACCTCTAAGTATTTGTCCATCTTACACAATTTCTCTGGTGGTACCACAATAGGGTCACAGTCATCCAGAGTCACTAAAACCTCCCTAAGTAAAAGACGGAGGTGCTCAAGCTTAAATTTAAAGGACAAACGTCCGAGTCCATCTGAGGTAACGCACTTCCCGAATCGGAAAGTTCCCCCTCAGGTAGAAGTTCCCTAACCCCCAATTCAGATCCCTGTGAGGGTACATCGGAAATAGCTAACAACGCATCAGAGTGTTCAGCATTCACATTGACCTCTGTCCTACTGCTTTTAGCCTGTAACACTGGCAACTTAGATAATACCTCAGTAAGGGTAGTAGACATAACAGCAGCCATATCCTGCAGAGTAAATGAATTAGACGCGGTTGAAGAACTAGGCGTCGCTTGAGTGGGCGTTAAAGGTTGTGACGCTTGGGGAGAAGTTGGCGGTATACCCTGATTCCCTTCAGACTGAGAATCATCTTTACACACATTTTCCATACATAAAATTTGTGCTTTACATTGTAAGGCCCTCTCAGTACACGAGGGACAAAAAGTCAGAGGGGGTTCCACAGTGGCATCTAAACACATAGAGCAAGGAGTTTCCTCCTCAGTGTCCAACATGTTAAACAGACTAGCAATACTGATAATAGTCGTACCTTGCTAAATATTGAGCTCTGAATTAAATTAAATGCGAAAATAATAAAAGCCCAAAATAACTGTATTGCGCCTTTAAATTTTAAAAGCTATTTTAAAAACTATTTTACTTAACAACTGCAAAAACGCTTTTTGGCCAGAAAAAAAACTATTTTAAAGTGCCCAAAATACTCCTTAATATTGCATCCACTTGCTAGATATGCAAAATTACAATATATATCAATTAGAACTAACTATTTAAATATTGGCCCCTGCACCACGCCACAGCTCCGCTGTGGCGCCTACCTGCCCCGGAATTAACTTGTTGCAGCGGATACAGCGTGGAAGGACTAATCGATAGGATAGTAGACAACTTAGGCCTCCAGCCTCTGCTTGCTATGCAATCCGGATGAAAACTGCGCGACGGAGCGCGCGAAAACAGGCCCCGCCCACCGTGGGCGTACAGTAATCCTGACTAAGACCCGCATGGGTCGCAGTACAAACAACATGCATGTTGAAATAAAAAATATATGCCATGTGCCCCCTAATGCAGACAAAATCGTAACACTGAGTCCTGCATCCAGAAATAAAAATTAACCGCCCTAAAGCCTCCCAGCGTCCAGCCCAAGATAAGCCACAAAGGTCTTTACATACTTTTGGCAAATAAAATAAATAAAATAAAGAGATTTCAGGTACACCATATCTTTTTCATTAGTGCATACTGCTTACCCTTCCCCATATATGGGACCATGTCAGCCTGTTCTGATGCATCAAGTCTCCCCAGAAAACAAAAGACTGAACATACCTCAATGCTGGTTGTAGCAAGACACCGTTCTCCACACTGAAGATTTTCTTACACTACCTTCAGCTGCGCTGTGGGAACCATCATGGATCTTAGATAATGTTTGCTAAGATCATCAACCTCAGGGCAGAAAAAAACATAATTTATGTAAGAACTTACCTGATAAATTCATTTCTTTCATATTAACAAGAGTCCATGAGCTAGTGACGTATGGGATATACATTCCTACCAGGAGGGGCAAAGTTTCCCAAACCTTAAAATGCCTATAAATACACCCCTCACCACACCCACAAATCATTTTAACGAATAGCCAAGAAGTGGGGTGATAAGAAAAAAGTGCGAAAGCATAAAAAAACAGAATTTATGCTTACCTGATAAATTACTTTCTCCAACGGCGTGTCCAGTCCACGGCGTCATCCATTACTTGTGGGAATATTCTCTTCCCCAACAGGAAATGGCAAAGAGCACAGCAAAAGCTGTCCATATAGTCCCTCCCAGGCTCCGCCCCCCCAGTCATTCGACCGACGGTTAGGAGAAAAAAGGAGAAACTATAGGGTGCCGTGGTGACTGTAGTGTATAGAGAAAGAAATTTTTCAAACCTGATTAAAAAACCAGGGCGGGCCGTGGACCGGACACACCAATGTTGGAGAAAGTAATTTATCAGGTAAGCATAAATTCTGTTTTCTCCAACATTGGTGTGTCCGGTCCACAGCGTCATCCATTACTTGTGGGAACCAATACCAAAGCTTTAGGACACGGATGAAGGGAGGGAGCAAATCAGGTTACCTAAATAGAAGGCACCACGGCTTGCAAAACCTTTCTCCCAAAAATAGCCTCCGAAGAAGCATAAGTATCAAATTTGTAAAATTTGGCAAAAGTGTGCAGAGAAGACCAAATCGCTGCCTTACATATCTGATCAACAGAAGCCTCATTCTTGAAGGCCCATGTGGAAGCCACAGCCCTAGTAGAGTGAGCTGTGATTCGTTCAGGAGGCTGCCGTCCGGCAGTCTCATAAGCCAATCGGATTATGCTTTTCAGCCAGAAAGAAAGAGAGGTAGCAGTAGCTTTGTGTCCTCTCCTCTTACCAGAATAAACGACAAACAAAGAAGAAGTTTGTCTGAAATCCTTTGTTGCTTCTAAATAGAACTTTAAAGCACGGACTACATCTAAATTGTGTAACAAACGTTCCTTCTTTGAAACTGGATTCGGACACAAAGAAGGAACAACTATTTCCTGGTTAATGTTCTTGTTGGAAACAACTTTTGGAAGAAAAACAGGCTTCGTACGCAAAACAACCTTATCTGAATGGAACACCAGATAGGGTGGATCACACTGCAAAGCAGATAATTCAGAAACTCTTCTAGCAGAAGAAATAGCAACCAAAAACATAACTTTCTAAGATAGTAACTTGATATCTATGGAATGTAAGGGTTCAAACGGAACCCCTTGAAGAACTGAAAGAACTAAATTTAGACTCCAGGGAGGAGTCAAGGGTCTGTAAACAGGCTTGATTCTAACCAAAGCCTGTACAAAAGCTTGTACATCTGGCACAGCTGCCAGTCGTTTGTGTAACAAGACAGATAAAGCAGAAATCTGTCCTTTTAGAGAACTCGCTGACAATCCCTTATCCAAATCTTCTTGGAGAAAGGAGAGGATCCTAGGAATTTTAATCTTACTCCAGGAGAATCCCTTGGATTCACACCAACAGATATATCTTTTCCATATTTTATGGTAAATCTTTCTAGTCACCGGTTTTCTGGCTTGGACCAAAGTATCCATCACTGAATCTGAAAACCCACGCTTGGATAAAATCAAACGTTCAATTTCCAAGCAGTCAGCTGCAGAGAAACTAAATTTGGATGTTTGAATGGACCTTGTACTAGAAGATCCTGTCTCAAAGGTAGCTTCCATGGTGGAGCCGATGACATATTCACCAGGTCTGCATACCAAGTCCTGCGCGGCCACGCAGGAGCTATCAGAATCACCGAGGCCTTCTCCTGTTTGATCCTGGCTACAAGCCTGGGAAGGAGAGGGAACGGTGGAAACGCATAAGCTAGGTTGAACGACCAAGGCGCCACTAATGCATCCACTAGAGTCGCCTTGGGATCCCTGGATCTGGACCCGTAGCAAGAAACCTTGAAGTTCTGACGAGACGCCATCAGATCCATGTCTGGAATGCCCCATAATTGAGTCAACTGGGCAAACACCTCCGGGTGAAGTTCCCACTCCCCCGGATGGAAAGTCTGACGACTCAGATAATCCGCCTCCCAGTTGTCTACTCCTGGGATGTAAATTGCAGATAGGTGGCAGGAGTGATCCTCCGCCCATTTGATGATTTTGGACACCTCTCTCATCGCCAAGGAACTCCTTGTTCCCCCCTGATGGTTGATGTAAGCTACAGTCGTCATGTTGTCTGACTGGAATCTTACGAATCCGGCCTTCGCTAGTTGAGGCCAAGCCCGGAGAGCATTGAATATCGCTCTCAGTTCCAGGATGTTTATCGGGAGAAGAGACTCTTCCCGAGACCATAGACCCTGAGCTTTCAGGGAATCCCAGACCGCACCCCAGCCTAATAGACTGGCGTCGGTCGTGACAATGACCCACTCTGGTCTGCGGAAACTCATTCCCTGGGACAGGTGATCCTGGGTCAACCACCAACGGAGTGAGTCTCTGGTCATCTGGTCTACTTGAATCATTGGAGACAAGTCTGTATAGTCCCCATTCCACTGCTTGAGCATGCACAGTTGTAATGGTCTTAGATGAATTCGAGCAAAAGGAACTATGTCCATTGCTGCAACCATCAACCCTACTACTTCCATGCACTGAGCTATGGAAGGCTGCAGAATAGAGTGAAGAACTTGACAAGCGTTTAGAAGCTTTGACTTTCTGACTTCTGTCAGGAAGATCTTCATTTCTAAAGAATCTATTATTGTTCCCAAAAAGGGAACTCTTGTCGACGGATACAGGGAACTCTTTTCTACGTTCACCTTCCACCCGTGAGATCTGAGAAAGGCTAGAACAATGTCTGTATGAGCCTTTGCTTTGGAAAGAGATGACGCTTGGATTAGAATGTCGTCCAGATAAGGTGCCACTGCAATACCCCTTGGTCTTAGGACCGCTAGAAGGGACCCGAGCACCTTTGTGAAAATCCTTGGAGCAGTGGCTAGCCCGAATGGGAGAGCCACGAACTGGTAATGTTTGTCCAGAAAGGCGAACCTTAGGAACTGATGATGATCTTTGTGGATAGGAATATGTAGATACGCATCCTTTAAATCCACGGTAGTCATAAATTGACCCTCCTGGATTGTAGGTAAAATTGTTCGAATGGTTTCCATTTTGAACGATGGAACTCTGAGAAATTTGTTTTGAATTTTTAAATCCAGAATTGGTCTGAAAGTTCCCTCTTTTTTGGGAACTACAAACAGATTTGAGTAAAACCCCTGACCTTGTTCCACAGTTGGAACTGGGTGTATCACTCCCATCTTTAACAGGTCTTCTACACAATGTAAGAATGCCTGTGTCTTTATTTGGTTTGAAGATAAGTGAGACATGTGGAACCTTCCCTTTGGGGGTAGTTCCTTGAATTCTAGAATATAACCCTGAGAGACTATTTCTAGTGCCCAGGGATCCTGAACATCTCTTGCCCAAGCCTGAGCAAAGAGAGAGAGTCTGCCCGCCACTAGATCCGGTACCCCGGATCGGGGGCTACCCCTTCATGCTGTTTTGGCAGCAGCAGCAGGCTTCTTGGCCTGTTTACCCTTGTTCCAGCCTTGCATTGGTTTCCAAGCTGGTTTAGTCTGGGAAGCGTTACCCTCTTGTCTAGAGGCTGCAGAGTTGGAAGCCGGTCTGTTCCTGAAATTGCGAAAGGAACGAAAATTGGACTTATTCTTAGCCTTGAAAGGTCTATCTTGTGGGAGGGCATGGCCCTTTCCCCCAGTGATGTCTGAAATAATCTCTTTCAATTCTGGCCCAAAAAGGGTCTTACCTTTGAAAGGGATATTAAGCAATTTTGTCTTGAAAGATACATCCGCCGACCAAGACTTTAGCCAGAGCGCTCTGCGCGCCACAATTGCAAACCCTGAATTTTTCGCCGCTAACCTCGCTAACTGCAAAGCAGCATCTAAAATAAAGGAATTAGCTAACTTAAGTGCGTGAATTCTGTTCATGACTTCCTCATATGGTGTCTCCCTACAGAGCGACTTTTCCAGTTCCTCGAGCCAGAACCACGCCGCTGTAGTGACAGGAATAATGCACGAAATAGGTTAAAGGAGGTAACCTTGCTGTACAAAAATCTTTTTAAGCAAATCCTCCAATTTTTTATCCATAAGATCTTTGAAAGCACAATTGTCCTCAATAGGAATGGTTGTGCGCTTGGCTAGTGTAGAAACCGCCCCCTCGACCTTAGGGACTGTTTGCCATAAGTCCTTCCTGGGGTCGACCATAGGGAACAATTTCTTAAATATAGGAGGAGGGACAAAAGGTATGCCTGGCTTCTCCCACTCCTTATTCACTATGTCCGCCACCCGTTTAGGTATCGGAAAAGCATCAGGGTGCACCGGGACCTCTAGGAACTTGTCCATCTTGCACAATTTTTCTGGGATGACCAGATTGTCACAATCATCCAGAGTAGATAGCACCTCCTTAAGTAATGCGCGGAGATGCACTAATTTAAATTTAAATGTCACAACATCAGGTTCTGCCTGCTGAGAAATTCTACCTGTATCAGAAATTTCCCCATCTGACAAACCCTCCCTCACTGCCACTTCAGATTGGTGTGAGGGTATGACAGAAAAATTATCATCAGCGCCCTCCTGCTCTACAGTGTTTAAAACAGAGCAAACGCGCTTTCTCTGAAACGCTGGCATTTTGGATAAAATATTAGCTATGGAGTTATCCATTACTGCCGTCAATTGTTGCATAGTAACAAGCATTGGCGCGCTAGAAGTACTAGGGATCGCCTGCGCGGGCATAACTGGTATAGACACAGAAGGAGATGATGTAGAACTATGTCTACTTCCTTCATCTGAGGAATCATCCTGGGCAATTTTACTATTTGTGACAGTACTGTCCTTACTCTGTTTGGACGCTATGGCACAATTATCACACATATTTGAAGGGTGAACCACATTGGCTTCCATACATACAGAACATGATCTATCTGAAGGTACAGACATGTTAAACAGGCTTAAACTGGTTAATAAAGCACAAAAAACGTTTTTAAACAAAACCGTTACTGTCTCTTTAAATGTTAAACAGGGCACACTTTATTACTGAATATGTGAAAAACTATGAAGGAATTATCCAATCTTTACCAAATTTTCACCACAGTGTCTTAATGCATTCAAAGTATTGCACCCCAATTTTCAAGTTGTTAACCCTTAAAATGTGGAAACCGGAGCCGTTTACAATTTTAACCCCCCTACAGTCCCAGCCACAGCCTTTGCTGCGACTTCACCAATCCCAGGGGGTATACAATACCAATTGAAGCCTTCTAGGAACGTTTTCAGTGGATACCAGACCCTCACACATGCAGCTGCATGTACTGTACTCAAAAATAACTGCGCAATAATGGCGCGAAAATGAGGCTCTGCCTACTACAGTGAAAGGCCCTTCCTGACTGGGAAGGTGTCTTAACAAGTGCCTGGCGCTAAAAACGTTCCCCAATATTAAAAAAAAGTGTGAAATTCACTTCAAACTGCATATAATATTTAAATAAAGCAATCAATTTAGCCCCTAAAAGTGTCCACCAGTTTATAGCCCATAATAAGCCCTTTATTCTGTTTGAGTCTAAGAAAATGGCTTACCGATCCCCATGAGGGAAAAATGACAGCCTTCCAGCATTACACAGTCTTGTTAGAAAAATGGCTAGTCATACCTTGAGCAGAAAAGTCTGCAAACTGTTCCCCCCAACTGAAGTTCTCTCAGCTCAACAGTCCTGTGTGGGAACAGCAATTGATTTTAGTTACTGCTGCTAAAATCATACTCCTCTTTTAAACAGAACTCTTCTTCCTTTCTGTTTCAGAGTAAATAGTACATACCAGCACTATTTTAAAATAACAAACTCTTGATAGAAGAATAAAAAACTACAACTAAACACCACATACTCTTCACCATCTCCGTGGAGATGCTACTTGTTCAGAGCGGCAAAGAGAATGACTGGGGGGGGGCGGAGCCTGGGAGGGACTATATGGACAGCTTTTGCTGTACTCTTTGCCATTTCCTGTTGGGGAAGAGAATATTCCCACAAGTAATGGATGACGCCGTGGACCGGACACACCAATGTTGGAGAAATAAGGAATTGGAATAATTGTGCTTTATACAAAAAAATCATAACCACCACAAAAAAGGGTGGGCCTCATGGACTCTTGCTAATATGAAAGAAATGAATTTATCAGGTAAGTTCTTACATAAATTATGTTTTCTTTCATGTAATTAGCAAGAGTCCATGAGCTAGTGACGTATGGGATAATAAATACCCAAGATGTGGAACTTCCAAGCAAGAGTCACTAGAGAGGGAGGGATAAAATAAAGACAGCCAATTCCGCTGAAAAAATAATCCACACCCCAAAATAAAGTTTAATCTTATAATGAAAAAAACTGAAATTATAAGCAGAAGAATCAAACTGAAACAGCTGCCTGAAGTACTTTTCTACCAAAAACTGCTTCAGAAGAAGAAAACACATCAAAATGGTAAAATTTAGTAAAAGTATGCAAAGAAGACCAAGTGGCTGCTTTGCAAATCTGATCAACTGAAGCTTCATTCCTAAACGCCCAGGAAGTAGAAACTGACCTAGTAGAATGAGCTGTAATCCTTTGAGGCGGAGTTTTACCCGACTCGACATAATCATGATGAATCAAAGATTTTAACCAAGATGCCAAAGAAATGGCAGAGGCCTTCTGACCTTTCCTGGAACCGGAAAAGATAACAAATAGACTAGAAGTCTTTCGGAAATCTTTAGTAGCTTCAACATAATATTTCAAAGCTCTAACTACATCCAAAGAATGCAACGATCTTTCCTTAGAATTCTTAGGATTAGGACACAATGAAGGAACCACAATTTCACTACTAATGTTGTTAGAGTTCACAACTTTAGGTAAAAATTTAAATGAAGTCCGCAACACCGCCTTATCCTGATGAAAAATCAGAAAAGGAGATTCACAAGAAAGAGCAGATAACTCTGAAACTCTTCTAGCAGAAGAGATGGCCAAAAGGAACAGAACTTTCCAAGAAAGTAATTTAATGTCCAGAGAATGCATAGGTTCAAACGGAGGAGCTTGTAAAGCCCTCAGAACCAAATTCAAACTCCAAGGAGGAGAGATTGACTTAATGACAGGTTTTAAACGAACCAAAGCCTGTACAAAACAATGAATATCAGGAAGATTAGCAATCTTTCTGTGAAACAACACAGAAAGAGCAGAAATTTGTCCTTTCAAAGAACTTGCAGACAAACCTTTATCCAGACCATCCTAAAGAAATTGTAAAATTCTAGGAATTCTAAAAGAATGCCAGGAAAATTGATGAGAAGAGCACCAAGAAATGTAAGTCTTCCAGACTCGATAATATATCTTCCTAGACACAGATTTACGAGCCTGTAACATAGTATTAATTACGGAGTCAGAGAAACCTCTACGACTGAGAATCAAGCGTTCAATCTCCATACCTTCAAATTTAATGATTTGAGATCCTGATGGAAAAAAGGACCTTGAGATAGAAGGTCTGGTCTTAACGGAAGAGTCCAAGGTTGGCAAGTAGCCATCTGAACAAGATCCGCATACCTAAACCTGTGAGGCCATGCTGGAGCCACCAGCAGAACAAACGAACGCTCTTTTAGAATCTTGGAGATCTCTCTTGGAAGAAGAAACAGAGGCGGATATGGGATAATGCACCTGATATTCATGTCATGTTCTATTAGTGACATGTTTGAAATTTTGGCATAGTTCAGTGGTTTTCAGAAAATCTGAGGTAGCCCGGGATCTAGCACAAACTTACTTCACCACCTCCATGAGAGGCAAAGTTTGTAAAACTGATTTGTGGGTGTGGTGAGGGGTGTATTTATAGGCATTTTGAGGTTTGGGAAACTTTGCCCCTCCTGGTAGGAATGTATATCCCATACATCACTAGCTCATGGACTCTTGCTAATTACATGAAAGAAATAAGATGTCTCCACTCCTCTTGGGAAGCAATAGACTGATGATTTCCCCATGAGAAAAATAGTACTCACTGGCACCATTTTAAAAAAAAACTTCTTGATTGAAGAATCTAAACTAACACCTCACGTTACCTCTTCCTATTACTAACACAGGCAAAGAGAATGACTGGAGGTGGAGGGAAGGGAGGATCTATATATACAGCTCTGCTGTGGTGCTCTTTGCCACTTCCTGTTAGCAGGAGGATAAATCCCACAAGGATGAAATCCGTGGACTCGTCATATCTTGTAGAAGAAAATGAAAGGTCACAAAATCCATAAAAGGAACAAACCCCCCCCCCCCCCCCCGAGCATGCCCAGCTCACAAAGGCCCAAATGGGTCCCAACAAACAATGGGAGACTACGCCTAGACCAGGGAAACCGGTGTTATAGGACCAGGCATAGAAACAGAGAAAACCTTCTCTCAAACATTGTGCAAAAGCACCAAGGACAACAGAAGAGAGTCCTCACATAGTCCCGAACTTGGAACACTGAAGTATTCCGCTACAAAAAAACGTGCAACAGACCCAGGCGAAAAACCTTCAGTCAAGAACACGCTCTCATCCTCAGGATGACACAAGGAATACTTGCTTAGAGCAAAAGCGGCCAGCCAAATAACAGATTGCAAAAGACCACTCCCAGACAGAGGGCACCCTCTAAGCAATCCAAGTCGCTAGACCTACCCACAGGTCTTCCAAAAAAGGGGGAATCATAACCTCCATGAGGCTCCCCAAGAAGATAAGTGATGCCCCGAACCCGAGGTGGAGCAATCCTCTGCTTGTAAGCGAAGGGAGCCAGCTAGCTACTATGCAAGTGTGACGAGTCCCCTTAAGGGACAGAGGGCGCTGCTCATTTTATCAACCTCGAAAGGAGGACAGGTTGAGTAGACCTCGCCGGGAAATAAACTACAGTACAGTACAGAGTAGCCACAGAGCATCAGTATGCTGAGCTAGCTGACCGGCCAACCCACCTGAATTCAGAAGATGACAACGTCTCTCAGAGCCCACTCCCAGCCAGGTGATAGCCCCAGCAACAGCAGGTCTGAACAGGGGAACAGAAGCATCCCAAAGCCAGCTCAAAACGAGCGGAAGAGTGGACACAGCCTATCCAACAGAGCCCTGGTGCAACCCAACTCCTTAGAACAGACACAAGGGTCGAAGACCCAAAGGGTCTAGCAAAACAGTCGAACTTAGTCCTGACACAGAGCCAACAAGACTCCAAATGGAACGTAACCCAGAGAAAATCCGTCTCAGCTAGGGAAACTCACAGGTTCCAACTCCTGAACCAGGAGTGGCCTTAAGAAAGGACCACATCTCCATAAAAAGGAGACTAAGCTCTCCCCCAAGAAGGGAAAAAGGGACAACAGGCAGCACCTCCCATAAGTCACGAAGCCACAGGTTAAAGGAGAGGTCAATCCCCCTTGAAAGTGATTCCCCTAAAAACTAGCCTGCTAACACGCAACCAATGTGCAATAGTAGCAAAAGTGACACTGTAAGTCCATTCACCATTAACATGCGGAGCAGAGATTCAATGGATACTACAGCAAGTTGACTAAGGGAAAGCCATCTAAGGTGCAACCCAGCCCCAACGAGCAACGACACTCGGAAAACCTGGCCAACCAAGACCAGATCAAGCAATCCGAGGAAAGGACATAGTCCAGGTTTCCAGTAACTGGGGAACCCCAAACCAACCCTGGAGCCTAAAGGTCTGGTAACAACCCACAACGGGATCCACAACGGAAAATGCTGAATGAAAACAGCAACCGAAAGCCCCAGGGAGAACAGGTCCGAACCCCCAACTGTTTAGATAAACAGAACCCGCAAACTCAACATAAATTGGGTTACCAGCATGTGTAGAAGTATGGAGCGGTAGGGAACTCGCCTCTCGGAGGACGGGACCCCCAGAGGCAGATGGCTCAGCTGTCCCTTGATTCTCCGAGTCCGAGGAACAAGGCGCTCTCATATGGTATACAGAACAAAACTGGTTGACATGTGTCAACGAGGCCAATCCGGATTCTACACCGGACACAGAATCTGAAATTAAAATAGTCTCAGCATCAGAATCCTCCATAACTGGATAGAGGAAGTGCAAATATGGACTTAAAGAAGTAAAACAAAAAATGGCACTTGACACCCACAATGGCTGGGGCACTCACCACCTCCTATGACCAGACGCCTGCGAACTAGAATTTCTCCTTCGCCACACGGTCGGGAATGCGGATATGGAAGACGGAGCGTAACCACGGCCGACCACAAGGTGAACCGTACAGTCCAACCATAAGGTCGCGTCACTTCCAAAAGGCCTCAATGTTCTAACCACGAGCCTGTAAACATCATACATAAGCAGGTTCAATAACATAAACATGATTATAAACCCCCTTGTTAAATAACCCCCCTCAGGAGATATTAAGATAATAAAGGAGACTCACTGAGACCCTTATGTTAAGTTAGACCTGCAAGGTAGTAGCCTCTCGGGAATACATATGTATTACAGTACATTTATAAAGAAAGTAAAATGAAACAATCTTACCGGAATCTACGCCGTAGAACAGGAACACTGCCTTTCAAGTGTGACGGATAGTAGCATTGCCTCCGCCATAGACTTGAGAGAAGAAAGCAGGCAGCGGAGCGAAGTTAAACAACGCTGATTGCTTGAAGAGCTGTTAAGATGAGTCGGATGGTTTCGCAGAAAGACTCTTCCTGCATCTCCGGACTCTAACTTTCATCCAAGTCCTCACTGAGAGACTGACAGGACTAATTAAAACTCCAGTCCTATGCCGAAGAGTACTGCCCTCCATAAGAGACAATAATAAATTCTGACACCTCCTGGGACGAAAGGCAAAGAATGACTGGGAGATGAGGGAAGTGGGAGGAGTATTTAAGCCTTTGGCTGGGGTGTCTTTGCCTCCTCCTGGTGGCCAGGTTCTCATTTCCTCAAAAGTAATGAATGCAGCTGTGGACTCTTTCCATTTAAGAAGAAACGTTTATTTTGGCTTGTGTCCCTTTAAGTCATAATACTTTCTTGTAAGAGCCTTTCCATTGAAAGGACCACTAAACAAAGTAGAATATCATAATCAATGGGTGCATAATAAAGAGGCAATGCAAAAGCACTTAGTTTGAATTTAAAATGAGTAGATTTTTTTGGAAATATGTCCATTGCATTTTCCTTCCTAATGCAGCATGCGACAGCCATTAGCTAATAACAAAAAGCATATACGTATTGTCTGTGAATCATGCACATACTCAAACGGAGCTGGTGCCTCAAGAACTGTGCAAATTAAATAATGGAAGTGAATTGGAAAGTTGTTTAAAATTGTGTGCTCTATTTAAATCATGAAAGTTTAATTTTGACTTGACTGTCCCTTTAAATTCTTCTACTACTGAAATTAAACAAACTGGCCTGTAGTTACCAGAGTCTTCCCTACTGTCCTTTTTTATGGAGAGGTACTACATTCTCTGTTCTCCAATTATCTGGAACTCCTGTCAATTATAAATAAGCCACCAGCAAGCGCTACCCAAGGTGCTGAACCAATAATGGGCTGACTCCTAAGCTTACATTCCTGCTTTTTCAAATGAAGATTCCAAGAGAACGAAGAAAAATTGATAAAAAAGAATAAATTAGAAAGTTGCTTAAAATGTCATGCTCTATCTGAATCATGTATGGGTTTAATATCCCTTTAATGGTCATTCTTTCACAAAAGAAATCTGGCAGACTTGTGTCTTATTTTTTGGAAGAAGTCAATAAAAAATCACTTTCATAAAAGACTATTTTTTATATCTTTAAAGAGAAAGTCAACTCCATTTTTTTTATTGTTTAAATCCCTTTATTACCCACTATTACCCAGAGGGCAGTCTAATTATTTTTTAAACTAAAAAAGCTAACATTACAGAAAATAAAAAAAATCAAATGACCAAATTTAACAAAATTAAACCTAATTCCTATGAAAATAAAAGACGCCCCCAAAATAAAAACACCCCCTACTCTAAGAATAAACTACCAGGAGCCCTTAAAAGGGCTTTTTGCAGGGCATTGCCCCAAGATAATCAGCTCTTTTACAAAAAATATACAAAGTCCCACCTAACATTAAACCCCCCACCCCCCAAAATAAAAGAACCTAACACTAAAAAACCTAAACTACCCATTGCCCTGAAAAGGGCATTTGTTTAAAAAAGGGCATTTAGCTCTTTTATTGCCCATCCCTAATCTAAATAAAACACTTCCCCCAAAAAACACTAAATCTAACCCCCAGGTTGGTACTCACGGTTCCTGAAGTCCGGCGGAGAAGGTCATGTTCCAGGCGGTGAAGTCTTCTTCCAAGCGCAATCTCTTCTTCTTCCAGGAACATCCTGCGCGAAGTGGTGCTGAAGACTGCAGACCGGCGACCCTGGAACTGCAGATCGGCGACCACGGAGCCATGGAGCGTGGAGAATCCTCTTCGTACGATCTCCGCAGTACACTGAATAGTGAATTCAAGGTACGCGATTAAAGATGGCGTCCCTTGAATTCCTATTGGCTTATTTGATTCTTCCATATCAAATCATCCAATAGGATGAGAGCTACTCAAATCCTATTGGCTGTTCAAATCAAAATGAGAGCAAGTGAAATGCCATTTTCGGAATTCACCTGGATGCTGTTGACTATGTTTATATGCTCCAGTTATATGAAGTGCAAATGCACATGCGAGATTGGTACTATTATTAAAGGGACACTGTACCCAAAAATTTTCTTTCATGATTCAGATAGAGCATGCAATTTTAAGCATCTTTCCAATTTACTCCTATTGTCAAATGTTCTTTATTCTCTTGGTATCTATATTTGAAAAGCAAGAATTTAAGTTTAGATGCCGGCCCATTTTTGGTGAACAACCTGGGTTGTCCTTGCTGATTGGACAGCACCAATAAACAAATGCTGTCCAAGGTTCTGAACCACAAATTGGCTGGCTCCTTAGCTTAGATATCTTTTTCAAATAAAGAAAGCAAGAGAACGAAGAAAAATTTATAATAGGAGTAAATTAGAAAGGTGTTTAAAATTTCTTGCTCTATATGAATCACAAAAGAAAAAAATTGGGTTCAGTGTCCCTTTAAGTCAATAGAGTTGAGGCTATTGCAATTGTGCTACCCTAACATTGTATGTGTGCTCCTTGTACTCCTAATCATAACCTATAGATTAGTAAGCGTTACTTACAGTTTGTATATAGTTTCTAAATTACCTACAATATAGGCAATATTAATTGTGTCTGACTAAGTCATTTGGACTGAATAACCTATAGATTCTATACTGCAAGCAGCATCATTAGGCGGGTCTTATATTGACTGAAGCTCTGTGTATTTATCTTAGCACATTAGCCCTAGTTCACCTTGTGATTCCAAGTGACTCCTAGAAAACATTGAACTAGGGTCCATCATTAAAGGGTTATAAATCTTTTCAATCATCCATATAAATAAAGCATAGCATGTCAAAGCTTAATATATAATATATTGAGTTAACCTACTTCTGTTATAAAACAAAGCTTCTAAATCTATTAAAACATCATTTTTATTCTTCCAAACTGTTCAGGAACGACCGCCTATAAAAGTAGGCTGAGCATGGGGAAGCTTCTTCATCATGCTACATCCAATAGCGCTGCAGTAGGCATACCCTAATTTTAATATTCATGAATATATTTATTTCTTGAAAATAACACACGCACTACATAGCGCAAGCACAACTAAGCAAAAAGGTCCCTGTCCGACATATTTAATATTGTCATTGCTCGTTGTTCTAGAGGAAATGCTAGTCTAGGGGAAAATACTGCAAGCAACATCATGCTCATTTGACTAGGGGCGATTACCATACTCTCGCAATATCTTTAGCTCCTCCATCCGCTCCGTACAATACTTCTGATGCCTGGAGCGGCACACCCACCGCCTGCGACGTCACAAACCTCTGCTTCTGCTGCTTTGGTAATGACGTGCGCCTCAAGGAAGACGAGAGATGGGATCCCCATGCACATGCGTGAGACTTTGAAGAGGAGAATCTGTGCATGCTGAGCACCCTATTGGTTCTACCTAGGTAGACTATCGCTATAGGGCTTAAATAATAATTAAAAAAGTAGGTTTGGCAGCAATAAGATTTTTAATAACAAAATACATGTAAACACTAGGAAATAGTTAATAGATGTAAATTACAAAGTATAATGTTATTTTATGATGATTGTAAATATTGGTAAAACATTTTTGAGTTTACTATCCCTTTAATTACTAGCCTGTCGAACTCTAGCACTATTGTTTTTAAAGTAACCCATTGTAAAATTATTTTCAATAAAGATTTTATATTTAGTTTGACCGTAACCACCACATCACTTTCAAAGGGATTTGAGTGCTTATATGTATCTCTTTTCTTCAACTTTCCTTAGTTGAATTAGTAAATATTACGTATTGATACATAGCACCGAATAGTCACATATATATTGCACTTAAAGGGACATTATACACTCATTTTTTCTTTTCATAAATGTTTTGTAGATGATCTATTTATATAGCCCATAAAGTTTTTTTTTAAATGTATAGTTTTGCTTATTTTTAAATAACATTGCTGTGATTTTCAGACTCCTAACCAAGCCCCAAAGTTTTATGAGAATACCGTCAGCTACTTTCTCCAGCTTGCTCCTGTTTGTGTAAAGGGTCTTTTCATATGCAAAAGAAGGGGGAGTAGGGGAGGGTCTTATTTCCCAATTGCAGTGGGCTTTCCAGCTACCTTTTCAACAGAGCTAAAGTGAGAGCTTATAAGTAAGTTTTTAAACAGTTTTATACCTGATTTTTATATCAGTATCTGTGCATCTTATTCTTTATAGTAGTGTCTATTACATGCAGTTATATGAAAATGAGTGTATACTGTCCCTTTAAGGCCTGATAAATATTCTTAGTGGCAATATCCCTTATTATTCTAAAGTAGTGCCATAAATTTTCCACCCTGACATATAGGTAGGTAGGTAGGCATATATACAGTATATATGTTCAGGGAAAGACAGCACTCACCAGTATTTAGCAAAGTAAAAATTAGCTTTTAATGTTTCATTTAAAAAACAAAGGGAGATTGCATGACGTTTCGGTGCTGTACTAGCACCTTTATCAAATGTTCCCAAAGTAGAGACATTCCCAAAGTTAGTTCATCCTCAGTGTGATGTCCCACGAAAGAAAGTATAAAAACTGTACAGCTACAGTTCAATTCATTATCATCACATCATCTGATCAGCCTACAGTTTTTAAACTTCAAGACACAATTTTTTTGTGTGATATTGTCATATTTATACTGTGTGTTTAAACCCTTCCACATATAAATTTTCAACATGCTAATCATCTAACACCCGTTAGCTGATTACGACCATTTACTGCCAGTATATTAAATTGACATCAATTCATAGGGAGAAATAAAAAGTAGTAGGAAGCTTTTTAACCATTATTTTAAAAATTTGTGGCAAAATATTGTGATCCGGGAAACAAAATGTTTTTATTCATCCTGTTTAGAAAGGGAGACACAAAAATAATGTACAAAATAATTTTGTGCTTGGAGGTGGATTTTGATAAAACAGTTAAAAGAACAAGACTAATATAGGACATTGCAGAAACTGAAAACTAATGACTAATGTCATGTTCAAAGCTACCCAGTATTTCACTACATAATCATTAGGGGCTTTGTCACCAAGGCTATAATGAGGGATATATATATATATTTTGTTTTATTGATCCTGACGATATGGTGTCACCCGCAATAAGTGGGGCATGAAGATGGAGCAAGTTTTCCTGGAGGCACTATCAGTGCTTATGACCGTGCGCTTTTGACACCTCTCATCCAGTATTCTATAATCCATGATGACAAGTACATTCCCCTTGACGACATCCACCTGTGGGCGCAATATATTTATGAGTCAAGTTACCTATGCTCCTCTCGGAAGCCTGGTATTTCTGAATAACGGAACCATCCGCTAGATGTGGAACATGATGCTGTGCAAAATTGCCTATACGCAACACTGTTGCTTTTTTCACCATGTGTTGGATATCCGTTTTCTACATACACGAATGATATGTCACTACACTTGCCGAGGGGGCGTTGATACATTAGCGCGTCATCAGTTATGTAAATTAGCCATGCGGTTTACTACGCCATCTGAAGGGGGAACCTATGGTGGAATATGCTGACCTATTGGGACATGCCACGTAGGCAACGCTTTCATGATTCAGGTGTTTGGAATTGTATCATTTGTGAAGGGTATAATTGAACTGTAGCTGTACTGTTTTTATACTTTCTTTCGTGGGACATCACACTGAGGATGAACTAACTTTGGGACTGTCTCTACTTTGGGAACATTTGATAAAGGTGCCAGTACAGCACCGAAACGTCATGCAATCTCCCTTATGTTTTTTAAATGAAACATTAAAAGCTAATTTTTACTTTGCCAAATACTGGTGAGTGCTGACTTTCCCTGAACTTTTCTATTATTTTTTGACATATGCACCAGCAGTTGCTATTTTGTACATAGGAGTGCAATACCTTTGGGATCCTTATATACAGTATATATATATATATATATATATATATATATATATATATATATATATATATATATATATACACACACATACACACTGGAATTTCCCTTTATCAGAAAAAAAAGTCAAACGTTTTTAAATTAAATGGGACATTCTCCTCAAAAATGTTCTCACTTCTTTTTAAAATAAAATTATTTGATTTTTTTTATTTTTATTTTTTTATTTTAAAATGGTTAATTCTGTGCTGAACAAACCAACTACTTCAGTGGGAGTCTTCCCTATCAGCCACTGAGCAAAAGATACACTGGTATTAGGTGTATAGTCCAACATGTAAGGCGTTAGTTTTACTTTAAACTATAACCGCATAAAAAGTTAACACAAAATGCAAAACATCAAAATAATAAAAATATTGTGCAACATGAAAATAATAAAAACATTGTGTGCAATGTCCTATAGGGCCCAAAAAGCATTATGTACCTCACGGAATGCATTATAACCCTAATTAACACTTATTGTGTAATGTTGGTTTTGCTAGCTAGGATGTAAGGTTAAAAACCTCCTTTATGATTTTCACTGCCCCTGTGCTTACCATACACATATAAAGTTAGGACCACAGTGATATTGATGCAGTGCTATCTGTGAGCCATGAGTATAAAGATCATTTTCTATATGTACTCTATTCCATCTATAAATGGATATTTACACAGTTAAATGAAGCTTTTTCATTAGTTATTATGGACTAAAGACTCTTCTGTCACAGGGCATCTGAGAGAATAGCAGTTAGTACTACAATATTCAAAGGCACCCTGAGATCTCACCTGGAAATACTAAGCATGTGCTATGGGGTATCTGTGAATGAGGATCACAAAAAGAAGGTGCCTCCTAGTGTAATAGTGCAAAAGCAATCATCTGTATCAATGACAAGGAGTGAAAAACATAATTTATGTAAGAACTTACCTGATAAATTCATTTCTTTCATATTAGCAAGAGTCCATGAGCTAGTGACGTATGGGATATACATTCCTACCAGGAGGGGCAAAGTTTCCCAAACCTTAAAATGCCTATAAATACACCCCTCACCACACCCACAATTCAGTTTAACGAATAGCCAAGAAGTGGGGTGATAAGAAAAAAGTGCGAAAGCATATAAAATAAGGAATTGGAATAATTGTGCTTTATACAAAAAAATCATAACCACCACAAAAAAAGGGCGGGCCTCATGGACTCTTGCTAATATGAAAGAAATGAATTTATCAGGTAAGTTCTTACATAAATTATGTTTTCTTTCATGTAATTAGCAAGAGTCCATGAGCTAGTGACGTATGGGATAATGACTACCCAAGATGTGGATCTTTCCACACAAGAGTCACTAGAGAGGGAGGGATAAAATAAAGACAGCCAATTCCTGCTGAAAATAATCCACACCCAAAATAAAGTTTAATGAAAAAACATAAGCAGAAGATTCAAACTGAAAACGCTGCCTGAAGTACTTTTCTACCAAAAACTGCTTCAGAAGAAGAAAATACAACAAAATGGTAGAATTTGGTAAAAGTATGCAAAGAGGACCAAGTTGCCGCTTTGCAAATCTGATCAACCGAAGCTTCATTCCTAAACGCCCAGGAAGTAGAAACTGACCTAGTAGAATGAGCTGTAATCCTATGAGGCGGAGTCTTACCCGACTCAACATAGGCAAGATGAATTAAAGATTTCAACCAAGATGCCAAAGAAATGGCAGAAGTTTTCTGGCCTTTCTAAAACCGGAAAAGATAACAAATAAACTTGAAGTCTTTCGGAAAGACTTAGTAGCTTCAACATAATATTTCAAAGCTCTAATAACATCCAAAGAATGCAACGATTTCTCCTTAGAATTCTTAGGATTAAGACATAATGAAGGAACCACAATGTCTCTACTAATGTTGTTGGAATTCACAACTTAGGTAAAAATTCAAAAGAAGTTCGCAACACCGCCTTATCCTGATGAAAAATCAGAAAAGGAGACTCACAAGAAAGAGCAGATAATTCAGAAACTCTTCTGGCAGAAGAGATGGCCAAAAGGAACAAAACTTTCCAAGAAAGTAATTTAATATCCAATGAATGCATAGGTTCAAATGGAGGAGCTTGAAGAGCCCCCAGAACCAAATTCAAACTCCAAGGAGGAGAAATTGACTTAATGACAGGCTTTATACTAACCAAAGCTTGTACAAAACAATGAATATCAGGAAGAATAGCAATCTGTCTGTGAAAAAGAACAGAAAGAGCAGAGATTTGACCTTTCAAGGAACTTGCGGACAAACCCTTATCTAAACCATCCTGAAGAAACTGTAATATTCTCGGTATTCTAAAAGAATGCCAAGAAAAATGATGAGAAAGACACCAAGAAATATAAGTCTTCCAGACTCTATAATATATCTCTCTGGATACAGATTTACGAGCCTGTAACATAGTATTAATCACAGAGTCAGAGAAACCTCTTTGACCAAGAATCAAGCGTTCAATCTCCATACCTTTAAATTTAAGGATTTCAGATCCTGATGGAAAAAAGGACCTTGAGACAAAAGGTCTGGTCTTAACGGAAGAGTCCACGGTTGGCAAGAGGCCATCCGGACAAGATCCGCATACCAAAACCTGTGAGGCCATGCCGGAGCTACCAGCAGAACAAACGAGCATTCCTTCAGAATCTTGGAGATTACTCTTGGAAGAAGAACTAGAGGCGGAAAGATATAGGCAGGATGATACTTCCAAGGAAGTGATAATGCATCCACTGCCTCCGCCTGAGGATCCCGGGATCTGGACAGATACCTGGGAAGTTTCTTGTTTAGATGAGAAGCCATCAGATCTATTTCTGGAAGTTCCCACATTTGAACAATCTGAAGAAATACATCTGGGTGAAGAGACCATTCGCCCGGATGCAACGTTTGGCGACTGAGATAATCCGCTTTCCAATTGTCCATACCTGGGATATGAACCGCAGAGATTAGACAGGAGCTGGATTCCGCCCAAACCAAAATTCGAGATACTTCTTTCATAGCCAGAGGACTGTGAGTCCCTCCTTGATGATTGATGTATGCCACAGTTGTGACATTGTCTATCTGAAAACAAATGAACAACTCTCTCTTGAGAAGAGGCCAAGACTGAAGAGCTCTGAAAATTGCACGGAGTTCCAAAATATTGATCGGAAATCTCACCTCCTGAGATTCCCAAACCCCTTGTGCCGTCAGATACCCCCACACAGCTCCCCAACCTGTAAGACTTGCATCTGTTGAGATTATAGTCCAGGTCGGAAGAACAAAGAAGCCCCCTGAACTAAACGATGGTGATCTGTCCACCATGTCAGAGAGTGTCGTAAAATCGGTTTAAAGATATTAATTGAGATATCTTTGAGTAATCCCTGCACCATTGGGTCAGCATACAGAGCTGAAGAGGTCGCATGTGAAAACGAGCAAAGGAGATCGCATCTGATGCGGCAGTCCTAAGACCCAACATTTCCATGCATAAGGCTACCAAAGGGAATGATTGTGACTGAAGGTTTTGACAAGCTGATATCAATGTTAAACTTCTCTTGTCTGACAAGGACAGAGTCAGACACTGAATTTATCTAGAAACCTAAAAAGGTTACCCTTGTCTGAGGAATCAATGAACTGAATGGTAAATTGATCCTCCAACCATGAAATTGAAGAAACAACACAAGTCGATTCGTATGAGATTCTTCGAAAATGAGAAGACTGAGCAAGTACCAAGATATCGTCCAAATAAGGAAATACCAAAACCCTATTCTCTGATTACAGAAAAAAGGGGCACCGAGAACCTTTGAAAAAAATTCTTGGAACTGAGGCTAGGCCAAACGGTAGAGCCACAAAACTGGTAATGCTTGTCTAAAAAGAGAATCTCAGACACTAAAAGTGATCTGGATGAATCGGAATATGCAGATACACATCCTGTAAATCTATTGTAGACATATAATGCCCTTGCTAAACAAAAGGCAGGATAGTCCTACAGTAACCATCTTGAATGTTGGTATCCTAACATAACGATTCAATAATGACAGATCCGGAACTGGTCTGAAGGAATTGACCTTCTTTGGTACAAATGAAGAGATAAAATAAAACCCCAGCCCCTGTTCCAGAACTGGAACTGGCATAAATACTCCAGCCAACTCTAGATCTGAAACACATTACAGAAATGCTGAGCCTTTGCTGTGTTAACTGGGACACGGGAAAGAAAAGAATCTCTTAGCAGGAGGCCTTAACTTGAAGCCAATTCTGTACCTTTCTGAAACAATGTTTCTGAAACCAGAGATTAAGAACGGAATTGATCCAAATTTCTTTGAAGAAAACGTAATCTGCCCCATACCAGCTGAGCTGGAATAAGGGCCGCACCTTCATAGGTACCTAGGAGCTGGCTATAGGTTTCTATAAGGCTTGGATATATTCCAAACTGGAAATAGTTTCCAAACTGATACCGCTCCTGAGGATGAAGGATCAGGCTTTTGTTCCTTGTAAGGAAAGGAACTAAAATGATTATTTACCCTGGAAAGAAAGGGAAAGCAAAGATGACTTAGAAGACATGTCAGCATTCCAAGTTTAATCCATAAAGCTTCTCTAGCTAAAATAGCTAGAGACATATACCTGACATCAACTCTAATGATATCAAAAGATGGTATCACCAATAAAATTATTAGCATGTTATAGAATAATAATAATGCTATAAAATTATGATCTGTTACTTGTTGCTCTAAAGCTTCTAATCAAAAAGTTGAAGCTGCAGCAACATCCGCTAAAAATATAGCAGGTCTAAGAAGATTACCTGAACATAAGTAAGCTTTTCTTAGAAAGGATTCAATTTTCCTATCTAAAGGATCCTTAAATGAAGTACTATCTGCTGTAGGAATAGTAGTACATTAGCAGGAGTAGAGATAGCCCCATAACCTTAGGGATTTTTGTCTCAAAAAACTCTAATCTGTCAGATGGCACAGGATATAATTTGCTTAAACGTCTAGAAGGAGTAAATAAATTACCCAAATTATTCCATTCCCTGGAAATTACTTCAGAAATAGCATCAGGGAGATAAAACACTTCTGGAATAACTACAGGAGATTTAAAAACCTTATTTAAACGTTTACATTTAGAATCAAGAGGACCAGAATCCTCTATTTCTAATGCAAATAACACTTCTTTAAGTAAAGAACGAATAAATTCCATCTTGAACAAATACAAAGATTTATCAGCATCAACCTCTGAGACAGAAACCTCTGAACCAGAAGAACCATTATCAGTATCAGAATGATGATGTTCATTTCAAAATTCATCTGAAAAAAGAGAAGTTTTAAAAGACTTTTATGTATACTAGAAGGAGAAATAACAGACATAGCCTTCTTAATGGATTTAAAAAATAAAATCTCTTATGTTATCAGGAACACTCTGAAAATTAGATGTTGACGGAACAGCAACAGGTAATGTAACAGTACTAAAGGAAATTTTATCTGCATTAATAAGTTTGACATGACATGCAATACAAATAACAGCTGGAGAAACAGATACCAAAAGTTTATAGCAGATACACTTAGCTTGGTAGCTCCAGCACTGTGCAGTGACTTTCCTGAAGTAACTTCTGACTCAGTTGCAACGTGGAACATCTTGCAATATGTAAAAGAAAAAAACAACATATAAAGCAAAATTGATCAAATTCCTTAAATGACAGTTTCAGGAATGGGAAAAAATGCCAAAGAACAAGCTTCTAGCAACCAGAAGCAATAAAAAATGAGACTTAAATAATGTGGAGACAAAAGTGACGCCCATATTTTTTCGCGCCAAATAAGACGCCCACATTATTTGGCGCCTAAATGCTTTTTGGCGCCAAAAATGACGCCACATCCGGAACGCCGACATTTTTGGCGCAAAATAACGTCAAAGAATGACGCAACTTCCGGCGACACGTATGACGCCGGAAACGGAAATAGAATTTTTGCGCCAAAAAAGTCCGCGCCAAGAATGACGCAATAAAATGAAGCATTTTCAGCCCCCGCGAGCCTAACAGCCCACAGGGAAAAAGTCAAATTTTAAGGTAAAAAATGTTAAATTAAAATGCATTATCCCAAATATGAAACTGACTGTCTGAAAAATAAGAAAAGTTGAACATTCTGAGTCAAGGCAAATAAATGTTTGAATACATATATTTAGAACTTTATAAACAAAGTGCCCAACCATAGCTAGGAGTGTCACAGAAAATAAGACTTACTTACCCCAGGACACTCATCTACATATAGCAGATAGCCAAACCAGTACTGAAACGAGAATCAGCAGAGGTAATGGTATATATAAGAGTATATCGTCGATCTGAAAAGGGAGGTAAGAGATGAATCTCTACGACCGATAACAGAGAACCTATGAAATAGACCCCTTAGAAGGAGATCACTGCATTCAAATAGGCAATACTCTCCTCACATCCCTCTGACATTCACTGCACGCTGAGAGGAAAACCGGGCTCCAACTTGCTGCGGAGCGCATATCAACGTAGAATCTAGCACAAACTTACTTCACCACCTCCATCGGAGGCAAAGTTTGTAAAACTGAATTGTGGGTGTGGTGAGGGGTGTATTTATAGGCATTTTAAGGTTTGGGAAACTTTGCCCCTCCTGGTAGGAATGTATATCCCATACGTCACTAGCTCATGGACTCTTGCTAATTACATGAAAGAAATATACTCACAAGTGAGGCAGCATCAAATGTGCTAAGTGGCGCAGGCTGAGATCTTAACAGTTTCCCAGCAAACTGATCCTTGAGAGGATGTAGTGGCCTAGGTGTGCCAGGGATCGATCCAATAAAGCTCAGGCTTCCATGTTGTTAAGCATAATTTTTATTAAAACCAATATTAGAAACCATTGGGTATGTACATTGCCCAAAGTGATTAAAATGGGAAACGTAACAGATTACAACGCGTTTCTCAGCTTGAACCTAGCTGTTTCATCAGGCATCTGATATGCTATCGGGTAACTGCTCACCTGTATTAAGCAAGTTTTACTTAAAGGGACACTCAAGTCAAAATTAAACTTCATTATTCAGATAGAGCATGCAATTTAAAACAACTTTCCAATTTACTTCCATTAACAAAATGTGCACAGTCTTTCTATATTTACACTTTTTGTCTCACTAGCTCCTACTGAGCATGTGCAAGAATTCACAGCATATACGTATATGCATTTGTGATTGGCTGATGGCTGTCACATGATATAGGGGGAGTGGAAATAAACATAACTTTGCAATTTATTTTAAAAAGATCTACTACTCATTTGAAGTTCAGACTAAGTGCTATTGCATTGTCTACTTATCATGCATTTGCTGATTATGCAAATCTACTGTATTGACTGGTCCTTTAATAGTTTCCATTGATGTGATAAAGTGTGGAAACATAAAAAATATAATTTAATTTTAATGGAGATAAATGTTTTTATCACCAGTTTCCACAATTTACCACCTCAATGGAATCAAGTCCTATGTCTGTTAGTGAGAATGGAGCCAAAGGACCACTGCCAGCTGAAGAGGAGATCTCTTGCACTAAGGATGCTAAGGCAGATAGAGGCCTATGAGTGACCAGGGGTTTGCTTTATTACCAGGTGTACACCAAGGAGCTAGGCTCAGTCATACCTCAAATTGGGTTTAATTTCAAAATTACATTTTTTTTAAAAAATTCCCAGTATTCTTCTATAATTAAATGTACTTGTTTCCATGGTATTCTTTGCTGACATAGGTAGTGTGCACTTCTTGAAAGTATTGTAAGAATGCTTTTAAGCACTAGATGGCAGCAGTTCATATGATTATTAAAAGCATTCTTGTAAAAATCCTGTTATAGAGTACTCCAGACACTTGCACGCTCCTGCGTTTACCTAGCTAATTTTCAACAAACAATACCTAGTAAAATGGATAATTTAGTAAATTGTTACTTTTTTTTTAATGTATACTCAAGCTGAAACATGAAAGAAAAAGTTTGGGTTTTTGAAGTCCATTTAAATGGACTCTAAACAACTTGTATTTACAAGACCTTTCTATTGCCATGCTATAGAACACATCGACTGTAAATATTTATCTTGTTTGATGCTATTGTTTTTCAATAGCATGTTCCTCGGGTTATGAAAAGTGCATACAAGGTTTTGTCAGTACAAGCCATAAGTGTCGGAATGAGAGCAATGTAAATAACAGAGAGTAAATAGGTTCTCTGTTGCAGGAATTGTAAATTACAAAGAAATAAATACATTTTATAAATGAGAGGATAAAGCATTGTAAAGGCATCCAATACAAAATCTGGAAAAACAGTGTCAAAATGCTTAGTTTCTTTGAAGTTCGAAAGCAGAATTTGCATTAAGATACATTATACACTCTAGCTACATGGTTTCTGCAATGTATTAAACCGAATGTAAAATATTTATATACATTTGCTCATTTCTAGCTGTACAACATTACTGATTATGTTTTATCTTTAAATCAACACAAGTGTTAGATTCACACACTATTTAAATTCCACAGGACAAATCAGCTAAAATTAGATCTAGTAAACTGGCCTTAAAAAAAAAAAAAAAAAGATTCCATGAATGCAATGCACAACATACACCTGCTGTGTTAAAGGGACACTGAACCCAAATGTTTTCTTTCATGATTCAGATAGAGCATGCAAATTTTTAGCAACTTTTGAATTTACTCCTATTATAATTTTTCTTCATTCTTTTGCTATCTTTATTTGAAAAGCAAGAATGTAAGTTTAGAAGCCGGCCCATTTTTGGTTCACAACCTGGGTTGTCCTTGCTGATTGAACAGCACCAATAAAAAGGTGCTGTCCAGGGTCTGAACCAAAAATTGGCTTGCTCCTTAGCTTAGAAGCCTTCTTTTTCAAATAAAGATAGCATGAGAACAAAGAAAAATTGATAGTAGGAGTAAATTAAAAAGTTGCTTAAAATTGCATGCTCTATCTGAATTGTGAAAGAAAAAATTTGGGTTTAAAGTAATAGTGCCACTTAAAGGGACAGTCAACACCAAAATTGTTATTGTTTAAAAAGATAGATAACACCTTTACTACCCATTCCCCAGCTTTGCACAACCAACATTGTTATATTAATATACTTTATAACCTTTAAACCTCTTATCACATGCTTTTTTATTAGCGTTTTACAACAAGAGACTGCTAATTCATGTGAGCCATATAGATCACATTGTGCTCACCCCATGGGTTGTGGATGACTGCACTAACGAGCTAAAATGCAATTTAATGGATTAATAAATAGCCATTTGATTAGGGGGCTGTCAAAAGGGGTTTAGATACAAGGTAATTACAGAGGTTAAACGTATATTAATATAACTGTTAGCTGTGCAAAACTGGGGAATGTCTATCTTTTTAAACAATACACATTTTGGAGTCGACTGTCCCTTAAAGGATTACTTTCTGTTATCATTTTTAAGCTAAACAACTAACATATTAAAGTTAATAAACATTAATTAAAACCTACTGACCTATATTTTCTCCAAAACAAAGTTTCATAACGTTCTAAAAGTTATATCTTTTATTCGCTGATGATGTCACGTTATCCTGCCCACTATTTTCAGCACTGCGTGTTCAAAATACTTAAACCAATAACTTTGTGTTTAAAGCGCCATTTTGAAACCTAGGTATTGTAAGCGGATTGGTACAGAGCAAAGGATACCCCCGGAGTGGGTTTGGAAAACAATTAAATTTGCAGACAAGATTTCTGATATACGGTAGAGATATGTTAATGAAATGCTATTGATAAAAAGCGTATTTGGGGTAGTTAGTTAGTAACAGGCATAGAAAATATTTACTTACAGTGGCCCTTTAAAGCATGCTGCAGAAGCTAATGATATGAGTACAGAAAAGTAATTGTTCAGCAAAGTAATTATTAAAGGGATGTTAAACAGTATGCTTCATTCTTATAAGACACAGCTTAGTGTTTTTTTTATTACACTTAATAGAAATAATTGCAATATGTATTATTCATCTATTTAAATACATTTTACACCCACCCCCATATGTGTGTAGTGTCCTTTACTTCCTGTCACAGCCTTACAATGAGGAGGGGCATATTCGAAGATCCCCAAATCTGCAGGATATTTGACAAGCGCTGATTGGAATTCCTAAATCTCACAATAACACACAATAACTGCGCATGTAACAGCCAATCAGCGCTTGTCAAATATCCTGCTGAGTGAAATATGTGAAAATGCAGAGGAGGGGGCCTCTGCAGGAAGGTTTATCTTAGCCTGATATCATAAAACTTCTAGGCTGGTTACTATTAAGTGAAAGATGTTAGCCCCCATATCACACTGGGGGCAGGGTTACAATAAGAATTTCATTATGCGTTCATTATGCAAGAAAACAAGTAAGTTGTTTGCTGTTTTTGTGTGTTTTTTTACACAATCTGTTTCTTTTTACGTTTACTTTGATTTAACATACTTTCTTTTACAGCAAAAGCACTGTTTAATATCTCTTTAAAGAAACAAGTATTATATCTACTTTGTTGTAGCACTGAAGGCATTATAAAGATCCTTAAAGGGATATAAATCAGTGTTTCATTGTTCTAATGATTGTTCATCATTTTAAAAGTATTTTACCTTTAATTTTTGTTTAACTTCCTTTGTGCAGTGTTCATTACTTCTGATCACAGCTCTACAACAAGGCATACCTAGCTTGATGTCAACATAAGCTTGTTTACTATTCAGTGAATACTAGAGAAACAGGCAGTCTGTTTTGCCCATGCTCAGAAGAGGCAGAGTACAACTGTCAGCTCCCCCATTAACCTAAGGGTGGTGGCTACACTGAGAAATTCTTTCTGCTCATTTTGCAAAAATACAAGTAAGCGGTTTGCTGGGTTTTTTTTTTTTACACAATCTGTTTATTTTAATGCTTTGATTTAGCATATTTGTTTGCACTAAAGGAGCAATGAATCATATCCATTTAAAAAGAATAGCATTTTTAGCAAGATACAAACGTTATGCAATGTATGTATGTAATCTCTTCTCAACTTAGGGTCTTATATTGAAAAGCTTGCCGGTATGGAGAGAAATCATGCAAAATATTTGGACTTTTTTAGACCTTATATTGTAATGTAGGTGTCTCTCCTTCACATCAAGAGTCCTGTATAGTGAGATAAATAGCTTTTAAATGAAAATTTGTGTTTCTAACACTTTTTTTTTTAGGGACCACTCCATGTTGACAAGATGTCTTAGATCATCTCACCTGATTGGAGAGTTGTTGAATATCAGGCCCTTATAAATAGAATACAAATTACAATACAAAGACATAAGACAGCAGTTCAGTTAACACATAATGCAAAACTCACCACCACAGCGGTATGCAGAATATCCCTGGGATTGTAAGCGTCAGAAGCAGTATCCGCCAACCTCTGATGAAGTACGCAAACAGCGGCAGCAGCATGTAGCCAATGGCATAAAATATGCAAACACCCAACGTGGAGAACAGAATACGAACAGACTTCCCAAGGATTTCAGCACCTGTTCATGGAGGCATATAGAAAAATTATACACATCTCGCACAGTGAAAATCTATAAACACAGATTAGATTGCTTTTTAACAAGGGTGTCCAACATAAAGCCCTCCATTTGGTTTTATCTGGCTAGGTCTGTGGCACTGTTTGCAAACAAAAAAGTAAAGGGAATTGATGGTTTCAGTAAACAGTTCATGTTTATATAAAAAAAAAAGTTTAAAAGGGCTTTAATAGTCGAAAAATCACATGATCTAATCCATTAGAGAATGTAATTTTTCTGCTATTATGGCCCTTTAACTTAAAGTGAATGTAAATTTTGATGCTAAAATGCCCGGTTTTAAAAAATTCGATTAAAAACAGGGGCACTTTAATTCATCAAAAACAGAATTTATGTTTACCTGATAAATTTCTTTCTCCAACGGTGTGTCCGGTCCACGGCGTCATCCTTACTTGTGGGATATTCTCTTCCCCAACAGGAAATGGCAAAGAGCCCAGCAAAGCTGGTCACATGATCCCTCCTAGGCTCCGCCTACCCCAGTCATTCGACCGACGTTAAGGAGGAATATTTGCATAGGAGAAACCATATGGTACCGTGGTGACTGTAGTTAAAGAAAATAAAATATCAGACCTGATTAAAAAAACCAGGGCGGGCCGTGGACCGGACACACCGTTGGAGAAAGAAATTTATCAGGTAAACATAAATTCTGTTTTCTCCAACATAGGTGTGTCCGGTCCACGGCGTCATCCTTACTTGTGGGAACCAATACCAAAGCTTTAGGACACGGATGAAGGGAGGGAGCAAATCAGGTCACCTAAATGGAAGGCACCACGGCTTGCAAAACCTTTCTCCCAAAAATAGCCTCAGAAGAAGCAAAAGTATCAAACTTGTAAAATTTGGTAAAAGTGTGCAGTGAAGACCAAGTCGCTGCCCTACATATCTGATCAACAGAAGCCTCGTTCTTGAAGGCCCATGTGGAAGCCACAGCCCTAGTGGAATGAGCTGTGATTCTTTCGGGAGGCTGCCGTCCGGCAGTCTCGTAAGCCAATCTGATGATGCTTTTAATCCAAAAAGAGAGAGAGGTAGAAGTTGCTTTTTGACCTCTCCTTTTTCCTGAATAAACAACAAACAAAGAAGATGTTTGTCTAAAATCCTTTGTAGCATCTAAATAGAATTTTAGAGCGCGAACAACATCCAAATTGTGCAACAAACGTTCCTTCTTTGAAACTGGTTTTCGGACACAGAGAAGGTACGATAATCTCCTGGTTAATGTTTTTGTTAGAAACAACTTTTGGAAGAAAACCAGGTTTAGTACGTAAAACCACCTTATCTGCATGGAACACCAGATAAGGAGGAGAACACTGCAGAGCAGATAATTCTGAGACTCTTCTAGCAGAAGAAATCGCAACTAAAAACAAAACTTTCCAAGATAATAACTTAATATCAACGGAATGTAAGGGTTCAAACGGAACCCCCTGAAGAACTGAAAGAACTAAATTGAGACTCCAAGGAGGAGTCAAAGGTTTGTAAACAGGCTTGATTCTAACCAGAGCCTGAACAAAAGGCTTGAACATCTGGCACAGCAGCCAGCTTTTTTGTGAAGTAATACCGACAAGGCAGAAATCTGTCCCTTCAGGGAACTTGCAGATAATCCTTTTTCCAATCCTTCTTGAAGGAAGGATAGGATCCTAGGAATCTTAACCTTGTCCCAAGGGAATCCTTTAGATTCACACCAACAGATATATTTTTTCCAAATTTTGTGGTAAATCTTTCTAGTCACAGGCTTTCTGGCCTGAACAAGAGTATCGATAACAGAATCTGAGAATCCTCGCTTCGATAAAATCAAGCGTTCAATCTCCAAGCAGTCAGCTGGAGTGAAACCAGATTCGGATGTTCGAACGGACCCTGAACAAGAAGGTCTCGTCTCAAAGGTAGCTTCCAAGGTGGAGCCGATGACATATTCACCAGATCTGCATACCAAGTCCTGCGTGGCCACGCAGGAGCTATCAAGATCACCGACGCCCTCTCCTGCTTGATCCTGGCTATCAGCCTGGGGATGAGAGGAAAGGGCGGGAACACATAAGCTAGTTTGAAGGTCCAAGGTGCTACTAGTGCATCCACTAGAGCCGCCTTGGGATCCCTGGATCTGGCCCCGTAGCAAGGAACTTTGAAGTTCTGACGAGAGGCCATCAGATCCATGTCTGGAATGCCCCACAGCTGAGTGACTTGGGCAAAGATTTCCGGATGGAGTTCCCACTCCCCCGGATGCAATGTCTGACGACTCAGAAAATCCGCTTCCCAATTTTCCACTCCTGGGATGTGGATAGCAGACAGGTGGCAGGAGTGAGACTCCGCCCATAGAATGATTTTGGTCACTTCTTCCATCGCTAGGGAACTCCTTGTTCCCCCCTGATGGTTGATGTACGCAACAGTTGTCATGTTGTCTGATTGAAACCGTATGAACTTGGCCCTCGCTAGCTGAGGCCAAGCCTTGAGAGCATTGAATATCGCTCTCAGTTCCAGAATATTTATCGGTAGAAGAGATTCTTCCCGAGACCAAAGACCCTGAGCTTTCAGGGATCCCCAGACCGCGCCCCAGCCCTATCAGACTGGCGTCGGTCGTGACAATGACCCACTCTGGTCTGCGGAATGTCATCCCTTGTGACAGGTTGTCCAGGGACAGCCACCAACGGAGTGAGTCTCTGGTCCTCTGATTTACTTGTATCTTCGGAGATAAGTCTGTATAGTCCCCATTCCACTGACTGAGCATGCACAGTTGTAATGGTCTTAGATGAATGCGCGCAAAAGGAACCTATGTCCATTCGCCGCTACCATCAACCCGATCACTTCCATGCACTGAGCTATGGAAGGAAGAGGAACGGAATGAAGTATCCGACAAGAGTCTAGAAGCTTTGTTTTTCTGGCCTCTGTTAGAAAGATCCTCATTTCTAAGGAGTCTATAATTGTTCCCAAGAAGGGAACCCTTGTTGACGGGGATAGAGAACTCTTTTCCACGTTCACTTTCCAGCCGTGAGATCTGAGAAAGGCCAGGACAATGTCCGTGTGAGCCTTTGCTTGAGGAAGGGACGACGCTTGAATCAGAATGTCGTCCAAGTAAGGTACTACAGCAATGCCCCTTGGTCTTAGCACAGCTAGAAGGGACCCTAGTACCTTTGTGAAAATCCTTGGAGCAGTGGCTAATCCGAAAGGAAGCGCCACGAACTGGTAATGCTTGTCCAGGAATGCGAACCTTAGGAACCGATGATGTTCCTTGTGGATAGGAATATGTAGATACGCATCCTTTAAATCCACCGTGGTCATGAATTGACCTTCCTGGATGGAAGGAAGGAATAGTTCGAATGGTTTCCATCTTGAACGATGGACCTTGAGAAACTTGTTTAAGATCTTGAGATCTAAGATTGGTCTGAACGTTCCCTCTTTTTTGGGAACTATGAACAGATTGGAGTAGAACCCCATCCCTTGTTCTCTTAATGGAACAGGATGAATCACTCCCATTTTTAACAGGTCTTCTACACAATGTAAGAATGCCTGTCTTTTTATGTGGTCTGAAGACAACTGAGACCTGTGGAACCTCCCCCTTGGGGGAAGTCCCTTGAATTCCAGAAGATAACCCTTGGGAGACTATTTCTAGCGCCCAAGGATCCAGAACATCTCTTGTCCCAAGCCTGAGCGAAGAGAGAGAGTCTGCCCCCCACCAGATCCGGTCCCGGATCGGGGGCCAACATTTCATGCTGTCTTGGTAGCAGCGGCAGGTTTCTTGGCCTGCTTTCCCTTGTTCCAGCCTTGCATTGGTCTCCAAGCTGGCTTGGCTTGAGAAGTATTACCCTCTTGCTTAGAGGACGTAGCACCTTGGGCTGGTCCGTTTCTACGAAAGGGACGAAAATTAGGTCTATTTTTTGCCTTGAAAGGCCGATCCTGAGGAAGGGCGTGGCCCTTACCCCCAGTGATATCAGAGATAATCTCTTTCAAGTCAGGACCAAACAGCGTTTTCCCCTTGAAAGGAATGTTAAGTAGCTTGTTCTTGGAAGACGCATCAGCCGACCAAGATTTCAACCAAAGCGCTCTGCGCGCCACAATAGCAAACCCAGAGTTCTTAGCCGCTAACCTAGCCAATTGCAAAGTGGCGTCTAGAGTGAAAGAATTAGCCAATTTGAGAGCATTGATTCTGTCCATAATCTCCTCATAAGGAGGAGAGTCACTATCGACGCCCTTAAGCAGCTCATCGAACCAGAAACATGCGGCTGTAGCGACAGGGACAATGCATGAAATTGGTTGTAGAAGGTAACCCTGCTGAACAAACATCTTTTTAAGCAAACCTTCTAATTTTTTATCCATAGGATCTTTGAAAGCACAACTATCCTCTATGGGTATAGTGGTGCGTTTGTTTAAAGTGGAAACCGCTCCCTCGACCTTGGGGACTGTCTGCCATAAGTCCTTTCTGGGGTCGACCATAGGAAACAATTTTTTAAATATGGGGGGAGGGACGAAAGGAATACCTGGCCTCTCCCATTCTTTATTAACAATGTCCGCCACCCGCTTGGGTATAGGAAAAGCTTCTGGGAGCCCCGGCACCTCTAGGAACTTGTCCATTTTACATAGTTTCTCTGGGATGACCAACTTGTCACAATCATCCAGAGTGGATAATACCTCCTTAAGCAGAATGCGGAGATGTTCCAACTTAAATGTAAATGCAATCACATCAGGTTCAGCCTGTTGAGAAATGTTCCCTGAATCAGTAATTTCTCCCTCAGACAAAACCTCCCTGGCCCCCTCAGACTGGGTTAGGGGCCCTTCAGAGATATTAATATCAGCGTCGTCATGCTCTTCAGTAACTAAAACAGAGCAGCCACGCTTACGCTGACAAGGGTTCATTTTGGCTAAAATGTTTTTGACAGAATTATCCATTACAGCCGTTAATTGTTGCATAGTAAGGAGTATTGGCGCGCTAGATGTACTAGGGGCCTCCTGAGTGGGCAAGACTCGTGTAGACGAAGGAGGGAATGATGCAGTACCATGCTTACTCCCCTCACTTGAGGAATCATCTTGGGCATCATTGTCATTATCACATAAATCACATTTATTTAAATGAATAGGAATTCTGGCTTCCCCACATTCAGAACACAGTCTATCTGGTAGTTCAGACATGTTAAACAGGCATAAACTTGATCAGAAAGTACAAAAAACGTTTTAAAATAAAACCGTTACTGTCACTTTAAATTTTAAACTGAACACACTTTATTACTGCAATTGCGAAAAAACATGAAGGAATTGTTCAAAATTCACCAAATTTTCACCACAGCGTCTTAAAGCTTTGAAAATATTGCACACCAATTTTGGAAGCTTTAACCCTTAAAATAACGGAACCGGAGCCGTTTTAAGCTTTAAACCCCTTTACAGTCCCTGGTATCTGCTTTGCTGAGACCCAACCAAACCCAAAGGGGAATACGATACCAAATGACGCCTTCAGAAGTCTTTTATAAGTATCAGAGCTCCTCTCACATGCGACTGCATGCCATGCCTCTCAAAAACAAGTGCGCAACACCGGCGCGAAAATGAGACTCTGCCTATGCTTTGGGAAAGCCCCTAAAGAATAAGGTGTCTAAAACAGTGCCTGCCGATATTATTATATCAAAATACCCAGATAAAATGATTCCTCAAGGCTAAATATGTGTTAATAATCAATCGATTTAGCCCAGAAAAAGTCTACAGTTTAAATAAGCCCTTGTGAAGCCCTTATTTACAATCGTAATAAACATGGCTTACCGGATCCCATAGGGAAAATGACAGCTTCCAGCATTACATCGTCTTGTTAGAATGTGTCATACCTCAAGCAGTAAGAGACTGCACACTGTTCCCCCAACTGAAGTTAATTGCTCTCAACAGTCCTGTGTGGAACAGCCATGGATTTTAGTTACGGTTGCTAAAATCATTTTCCTCATACAAACAGAATTCTTCATCTCTTTTCTGTTTCTGAGTAAATAGTACGTACCAGCACTATTTGAAAATAACAAACTCTTGATTGAATAATGAAAAACTACAGTTAAACACTAAAAAACTCTAAGCCATCTCCGTGGAGATGTTGCCTGTACAACGGCAAAGAGAATGACTGGGGTAGGCGGAGCCTAGGAGGGATCATGTGACCAGCTTTGCTGGGCTCTTTGCCATTTCCTGTTGGGGAAGAGAATATCCCACAAGTAAGGATGACGCCGTGGACCGGACACACCTATGTTGGAGAAATTTACATTTCACATATGTTGTGAAAAAAGACTTATCTTTTAAACTTGACAGCCGCTCCAGCTTCCCCCGGTCGTCGCACGTCAGAAATGATGGATCAGTCATCCTCCAACACCCCCCCCCCCCCCCCCGGAGAATCAGTGTCTGATTCAACAACGTGATTGGAGGAAGCCGGATTCCTCATTTTAGACCCAGGAAGAGGCTTTGCGACGGGCGGAGGAAACTGGAGCGGCTTTCAAGATTAAAAGGTAAGTATTTTTTCACAACACGAGTGAAATGTAAACTTTTATGAATTTTAAAGTGCACCCGTTTTTTTAAAAAAAAAAAATCTTTTTATTAAGAATCCAATATATACATGGGTACATAATATCACAAAGAAGACAGGTTACATTCATTTAATTGTTTACATAAAAGGCAAACTTGTGACTAATAGTAATCATACTCATGTATCGTGGATTCATATTTTAACCTTTTTTACAGATATAAATCAAGCAATAACATTAGTGTCTCAATGTCAATAATGTAACAGTTAGTGTGATATCTTTAGAATTATACAGTAGATGTACGTATATATAAACGAAACCAAAGTAAATTATAATCACAACTAAGCGTTGGGCAAGAGGAAATCTAAGTCGCTAGGCTTTCAAGATATTTTTCCAATGTATTTTGCAGCTCAATAAATTGTTCTCTTTTGCCAGACAAATATGATCCACATTCTTCCAGTTCGATCAAATTTGTAAGGTTATTATGCCATAGTTTTAGGAAGGGGATTTCAGTGGATCTCCAGTTTTGAGTAACTAGAACCTTTAGGCTGTTTATCATGATTTTTAACAGTGGTCTAAAATGGGCCTGGGGTAGTTTTAGTGACTTATTTAGCAGTCACACTAAGGGATCCAGTGGAAGGATAGTTTGAAAAATACCTTCTATTTCTTCAATTATGTTTTGCCACATGGTATTTATCTGAGAGCACCACCACCACATATGACTCATATTACTCCCCACATGCCCACAACGGTTGTTTTGTGAAGCCTCAGAGTCAAATAAAAGCAATGTAATATTTTGAAACTTATCTCTCTAATGGAGTCTGATTAAGAGGCAGATTTTGTATTATGAAAAATGTTAGCAGCTGTTTGGGGTGTAATGATCACCCCCGTTCGCCCTCCCACACCTCAATGGAGCGTGGTAAGTTGGCTGGTGGTGGCTGAGTGATAATATTATAGATGTGTGAGAGACTGTGTAATAGGGGGTGTGGAGGTAAACATTTTTTCAAGGTTGGTTAGTGAACGAGACATGTTTATATAATGTTTATATAATGTTGATAGGTTGTGACATAATGGTGAACCCTTCTGTAAGAGAAACAGCTAGTGGCCCAAGTGTAACCCCTATCAGCCAACTGTGAGCACATCTGTTCATTGGTTATAAGGTGCATAATTGAGACCTCTCCATTATCAGGATAAGCCTCTTGGTTTCTAATGAGTGAAAGTAAAGAGAACTCACTATTGTGTATGACTGATGCCAGTGGGCCTGGGCAGGAAGAAAGGTAAGGGTTTATTTTAGTGGTATTATCCCACATTTTTATTGTTTCCTGGGTTATTGGGTTGCCGATCTGTCTATAAAGGATTTGATATTTTGGCTGCCAACAGATGGAAGGGAGGTTAAAGTCGAAATTTAGATTTTCTTCTAAAAAAATCTCTCTCTTATGGTCTTCATGTATTTTCCAATCGAGGATTCTTTGAAGGAATATGGACCTTCGATAGGAATCAATGTCTGGGACACCCAGTTCTCCTTGGACGGTGGAGCGTGACAGTTTATTTATCCTGGGAGCAAGCCTATTCCAAATGAATGAGCGAAAAAACTGCTGCATCTGCGAAATATAGTTATTAGAAAGGGGAATAGGGAGGGTTTGCATGATATACAACAATCGTGGGAAGACATTCATTTTAATAGAATTAATCCTATCTAGCCAGGAGAGATTTCTCCTGGCCCAGGATGAAAGATATCTTATTAAAGCGTTCCTAATCGGGACATAGTTTAGTTTGATTAATGTTTCGTGATTATCCGCAAGTTGTATTCCTAGGTATCTTAGGGATTCTTTACTCCATTTAAATGGACACACTTTAGTAATTAGGGTTTCCGTTTGATAATCAATAAAGTGCCCCTGTTTTTGATCGAATTTTTAAAAACTGGGCACTTCAGCATCAAAATTTACATTCACTTTAAAGTTTAAATGGATTTGGATAAAAACAAGAAATGCATATTTCTGTACAACTCATCCATAGAGACAGATTGCTTGCTGGTTGTTAAAGGGACAGTAAAGTCAAAAATAAACTTTAATTATTCAGATAGAAAGCGCAATTTTAAAAAAAAACTTTCCAATTTACTTCTGTTATCAAATTTGTTTTCTTCTTTTGATTTCCCTTGTTGAAAAGCATACCTAGGAAGCCCCTGGGTGCTGCCCTACTGGGAGCTAGCTGCTGATTGGTGGCTACATAATATTCTTCTTTTCATTGGCTTGTCTGATGTGTTCAGCTAGTTCCCTGTAGTGCATACTGCAATAAAGGATACCAAGAGAATTAAACAAATCTGATAATAGAAGTAAAGTGGTTTAAAATGTTAAGCCCTGTATGAATCAAGAAATTTAAAAAAAAAATACAATTAACTAACGCTAAACCTTGTAAGTTACATTGAAAACAAAAAATAGTTTAACAGGATTTTTTATTTATTTCATTTTTAAGAGCAATATATTTTATTAAAAAAAAATACCTATTGAATACATCAAATAAACAATTTGATTCTCCTGTCTAGAATGAAACAAACTTGTTGGCATTTTCAGTTTTTGTTTTTTTTTTTTGGGGGGGGGGGGGGGGGTTTGCTTAAAGGGACAGTCAACCCAAAACGGCTTTTAAATCCTATATATAGAGTTTAAAACGATTATTTTTAAATGTAGCCCAGTTTTCAACAATATTGCTTTATCATGTAAAAAGACTTACTATGTTCGTTTCTGTTCCAAAATGTCCGCCTGCCCCCTCCCCTATTTCGTCACAAGTGTCTTCTTGCATCCACTTTTCTATTGTACACGCTACCGGCGTTTGCGCATGGAGATGATTTTCGTCAAGGGGGGACTTTTTTCAGCCGGAACAGAAAGTAACTGCTCAGTACAAAACGGTTTCATATGAAAGACTTACGATTGTGCTTTGCTTGATCAAGGTTCGGGAATACTCATGATAGTTGCATGAAATAAATATTCCAAATAACGATTATTCATAAAAATATAAAATAGCAATTTAGTCTTTTGCACAATTAACATACCATATAATAGGTGTTTATCGTCCAATCTGGGAACAGCTATGTCTGTGAACGAGTATGACAGAGTCCTGATCAAGCAAAGCACAATCCTACATCTCACATATGAAACCGCTGTGTACTGAGCAGTTACTTTCTGTTCCGGCTGAAAAAGTCCCCCCCCCCCCTTTGATGAAAATTGGCACATTGCGCATGCGCAAACGGCGGGAGCGTGTATAATAGAAAAGTGGATGCGAGAAGACACTTGTGACAAAATAAGGGAGGGGCAGGCAGACATTTGGAACTACAGAAACGAACATAGTAAGTCTTTTTACATGATAAAGCAATATTGTTGAAAATCGGGCTACATTTAAAAATAATAATCGTTGAGTGTCCCTTTAACCTTTTGGATGCTATAGTATTCAAACTAAAAACCTTACCTACAGATGTCTGCTAGTTTAATGCTTACATTGCCTGAGCAGTGAAAGTCTTTGTAGGTTAGGATATTTCAGTGTGAGCAATGACAGATGAAAGTAACCTCTGAGATTAGGAACAAAATTTGATTTTACATTTATTATAATAGTTTTAATACTTTATTATTTATTTAATAAGAAATACTAATTTTAAATTATAACTATTTGCTATTGTAAAGGCAAGGTATTTAGTCACAATTCTGTGCAATGATCACTGCATCGGTTAAAAAGGAGGAACCTACAAAACCCTTAACACAAAGTTAAGATACTATAGAGGAGAAATTGGCTTGTACACAGGCTTTAATACAGGCCAAAGACAGAACAAACCGTGAATATAAAATAAAACTGAAAGAGAAGAAATCTGCCCCTTCAGAGAACTGGCAGAATCCAGACAATCCTGTAGCAACTGCAAAATCCTAGGAATTCTAAAAGAATTCCAGTAAAAACCATGATCTATATACCAAGAAATACCGGCCTTCCAGACCTTATGATAAATCTTCCTAGTTACAGGTTTACAAGCCTGAATTAAGGTTTCAAGCACTGAATCAGAGAAACCTCTATGTCTAAGAGCTAACCGTTCAATTTCCATGCCACCAAATTCAGAGACTTGAGATCTGGATGGAAAAAACTGACCTTGAGACAGAAAGTCTGACCGCAGAGGAAGAGGCCAAGGAGTGCAGCTGGACATCTGAACTAGATCTGCATACCAAATCCAATGAGGCCAAGCTGAGGCAATCAGGATTACTGAAGATTTCACTAGACTTATCTTGGAGAGCATTCTGGCAAGAAGTACTAGAGGTGAAAACAGATAAGCAAGCTGGAAAGACCAAGGAGGTACTAGAGCATCCACAAACTCTGCCTGAGGGTCCCTGGACCTCGCAAAGTATCTGGGAAATTTGATATTCAAACGAGAAGCCATTGATTGAACACATCCTAGTGAAGAGACCATTCCCCTGTATGTAGAGATTAACAACTGGGAAAGTCTGCTTCCCATTTGTTCACTCCTAGGATATGAATTGCAGAGACTAGACAGGAATGGATTTCTGCCTATGAGAGAATTTGAGACGCTTCCCTCATGGCTAGGGAACCGAGTTCCCCCTGATAGTTGACATAAGCCACTGCTGTGACATTGTCTGCTTGGAAACTGAGATGAGACTCTCTTTCAACAGAGACCAAGTCTAAAGAGCCCTGAAAACAGCAATGATTTCTAGAAATTTTATTGGCAACCTCGCTTCCTGAGGATTCCAAACTACCTGTGCTCTCAGACACCCCTAAACAGCTCCCCAACCCGAAAAACTTGCATCTGAGTTATGACAGTCCAGGTAGGGTTAGCAAAAGAAGCCCCCTGAATAATGAACTGATGATCCAGCCAGCAAGTCAGAGACTGACTTGTAATGGGATCCAGAAATATCTTTTGAGATAGCCGAATATGATCCCTGCACCACTGACGAAGCATACAATGCTGAAGAGGCCTTATGTGAAAATAATCAAATGAAATTGCATCTGAAGCTGCAATCATGTGGCCCATAACTTTCATACAAAGAGCAGCAGGGGGAAAAGAGAGAGACTAAAGGTTCAGAAAAGCTGACACCAATTTTAAACGTCTCTGCTCTGTTAGAGAAAGACTCATGGAGACAATCTATTTGAAATCCCCAAAAATTACATTTGTTTGAGGAACCAAAGAACTCTTTGAAAAAATGATCCTCCAACCATGTCATTGAAGATACAACAGTCTGTTGACAGGAGATTCTGCTAAAAGTAAAGATGGAGCTTGAAACAAGATATCGTCCAGGTAAGAAAACACTGCAATACCCTGAGATCTGATCAGACACAATAGGGCACTCAGAACTTTTGTGAATATTCTTGGAGCTCTAGCCAGACCAATTGGTAGAACAACAAACTGAAAATGTTTGTCTAGGAAGGCAAACCTCAGAAACTGGTAATGTTCCAAGTGTAAGAATCCTTTAAATCGATTGTGGACCAATGTTAATTTTGTCGACTAAAATGAGAATAAAAACTAAAGAAATTCTGATGACTAAAAAAAACTAAAATGGCATTTTAGTCAAAAGACGGACTAAAACTAAATCAAAATTTGCTGTCACAATTACCACTTTATGCAAGGCATTATAATCAATCCATATCGAATAACTGCTCTTTTGTTTATTTACCAAACTTGGTTTAATTTAATTTTAAGATAAAGACATGTTATATAACACAACAGTTAAATCTGTATTGGATGTTCAAACCTTAATACCATAAATAAAAACAGGTTAATAAACCTTTACTCCAGGAGTATATAATTAATTTTGAAATTCTAGAGCAGTGTTAATTTCGTTGTCTAATTTTTTTTTAAATCTGTAAACAATCAATTGACTCTTCCTATAGAAATAAGAATAACCCACGAGTATGGGTTTTAGTTATGCTGTGCCTGTGCTAGCTGCAGAAACTTTTTTTGTGTTGAGTTATTTCATATGTGTTTTAATTATTAACAGAGAATTGTTAAAGTTTTTATATTGGGTAATATGTGCAATAGCGTTTCAGCCAATACAGTTTACAGGGTATTTTTTAAATATATTTTAAAGTTGCATTTCTGTTTGTTTATGAAATTTGGTTTTATTTAATTTTAAGTTTAATAAAGACGTTATATCTCACAACAGCTAAATCTGTGTCTGTATTGCACGTTTAAACCTTAATACCATAAATAATAACAATTGTTATGTTTACTCCTGGAGTATATAATGAGTTTGGAAATTATAGAGAAATGCTTAAATAATGCATTACACTTTAACTAAACCCCTTAGATTTTAGTCGACTAAGATCTACTGGAGATTTAGTCAACTAAAATCTACTGGAGATTTAGTCAACTAAAACAATTCAGATGACTAAAATACGACTAAAACTAAAATGGCATTTTAGTCAAAGGACTAAAACTAAGACTAAATCGAAATTTGCCATCAAAATTAACACTGTTGTGGACATAAACTGACCTTGCTGAACAAAAGGCAGAATAATCCAAATAGTTTCCATTTTGAAAGAAGGAATTCTTACAAACGTATTTAAAGTTGTCAGATCCAGGAATGGTCAGGAAGTACCTTCTTTTTTTTTTGGGGGGGGGGGGGGGGGAAATTAAGAGATTTGACTAAAATGCCACCCCCAGTTCCTGCAAAGGAACTGCTACAATCACTCCCATAGGTTTCAGATCTGAAACCGACTAGAAAAAACATAATTTATGCTTACCTGATAAATTTATTTCTCTTGTAGTGTATCCAGTCCACGGATCATCCATTACTTGTGGGATATTCTCCTTCCCAACAGGAAGTTGCAAGAGGATCACCCACAGCAGAGCTGCTATATAGCTCCTCCCCTCACTGCCATATCCAGTCATTCGACCGAAACAAGACGAGAAAGGAGAAACCATAGGGTGCAGTGGTGACTGTAGTTTAATTAAAATTTAGACCTGCCTTAAAAAGGACAGGGCGGGACGTGGACTGGATACACTACAAGAGAAATAAATTTATCAGGTAAGCATAAATTATGTTTTCTCTTGTTAAGTGTATCCAGTCCACGGATCATCCATTACTTGTGGGATACCAATACCAAAGCTAAAGTACACGGATGATGGGAGGGACAAGGCAGGAACTTAAACGGAAGGAACCACTGCCTGTAGAACCTTTCGCCCAAAAACAGCCTCCGAAGAAGCAAAAGTGTCAAATTTGTAAAATTTCTAAAAGGTGTGAAGCGAAGACCAAGTCGCAGCCTTGCAAATCTGTTCAACAGAGGCCTCATTTTTAAAGGCCCAGGTGGAAGCCACAGCTCTAGTAGAATGAGCTGTAATCCTTTCAGGGGGCTGCTGTCCAGCAGTCTCATAGGCTAAGCGTATTATGCTCAGAAGCCAAAAGGAGAGAGAGGTTGCCGAAGCTTTTTGACCTCTCCTCTGTCCAGAGTAAACGACAAACAGGGCAGATGTTTGCCGAAAATCTTTAGTAGCCTGTAAGTAAAACTTCAAGGCACGGACTACGTCCAGATTATGCAAAAGACGTTCCTTCTTTGAAGAAGGATTAGGACACAATGATGGAACAACAATCTCTTGATTGATATTCCTGTTAGAAACCACCTTAGGTAAAAACCCAGGTTTGGTACGCAGAACTACCTTGTCTGAATGAAAAATCAGATAAGGAGAATCACAATGTAAGGCAGATAACTCAGAGACTCTTCGAGCCGAGGAAATAGCCATCAAAAACAGAACTTTCCAAGATAAAAGTTTAATATCAATGGAATGAAGGGGTTCAAACGGAACTCCCTGAAGAACTTTAAGAACCAAGTTTAAGCTCCACGGGGAGCAACAGTTTTAAACACAGGCTTAATCCTAACCAAAGCCTGACAAAATGCCTGGACGTCTGGAACTTCTGCCAGACGCTTGTGCAAAACAATAGATAGAGCAGAGATCTGTCCTCTTAAAGAACTAGCTGATAAGCCCTTTGTCCAAACCCTCTTGGAGAAAGGACAATATCCTAGGAATCCTAACCTTACTCCATGAGTAACTCTTGGATTCACACCAATAAAGATATTTACGCCATATCTTATGGTAGATTTTCCTGGTGACAGGCTTCCGAGCCTGTATTAAGGTATCAATGACTGACTCTGAGAAGCCACGCCTTGATAGAATCAAGCGTTCAATATCCATGCAGTCAGTCTCAGAGAAATTAGATTTGGATGATTGAAAGGACCTTGTATTAGAAGGTCCTGCCTCAGAGGCAGAGTCCATGGTGGAAGAGATGACATGTCCACTAGGTCTGCATACCAGGTCTTGCGTGGCCACGCAGGCGCTATCAGAATCACTGATGCACTCTCCTGTTTGATTTTGGCAATCAGTCGAGGGAGCAGAGGAAACGGTGGAAACACATAGGCCAGGTTGAAGAACCAAGGAGCTGCTAGAGCATCTATCAGCGTTGCTCCCGGGTCCCTGGACCTGGATCCATAACAAGGAAGCTTGGCGTTCTGGTGAGACGCCATGAGATCCAGTTCTGGTTTGCCCCAACGATGGACCAGTTGAGCAAACACCTCCAGATGGAGTTCCCACTCCCCCGGATGAAAAGTCTGACGACTTAGAAAATCCGCCTCCCAGTTCTCTACGCCTGGGATGTGGATCGCTGACAGGTGGCAAGAGTGAGACTCTGCCCAGCGAATTATCTTTGAGACTTCTAACATTGCTAGGGAACTCCTGGTTCCCCCTTGATGGTTGATGTAAGCCACAGTCGTGATGTTGTCCGACTGAAATCTGATGAACCTCAGTGTTGCTAACTGAGGCCAAGCTAGAAGAGCCTTGAATATTGCTCTTAACTCCAGAATATTTATTGGGAGGAGTTTCTCCTCCTGAGTCCACGATCCCTGAGCCTTCAGGGAGTTCCAGACTGGAGTTCCAGACTTTCCACCCATGCGACCTCAGAAATGCCAGAACTATCTCTGTATGAGACTTGGCAATTTGAAAGCTTGACGCCTGTATCAGGATGTCGTCTAGATACGGAGCCACCGCTATGCCTCGCGGTCTTAGAACCGCCAGAAGTGAGCCCAGAACCTTTGTAAAAATTCTCGGGGCAGTGGCCAACCCGAAGGGAAGAGCTATAAATTGGTAATACCTGTCTAGAAAGGCAAACCTTAGGAACCGATGATGATCTTTGTGAATCGGTATGTGAAGGTAGGCATCCTTTAAGTCCACTGTGGTCATGTACTGACCCTCTTGGATCATGAGTAGGATGGTCCGAATAGTTTCCATTTTGAATGATGGAACACTGAGGAATTTGTTTAAGATCTTTAGATCCAAGATTGGACTGAAGGTTCCCTCTTTCTTGGGAACCACAAACAGATTTGAATAAAATCCCTGTCCTTGTTCCGTCCGCGGAACTGGATGGATCACTCCCATTACTAGGAGGTCTTGCACACAGCTTAGGAATGCCTCTTTCTTTATCTGGTTTGATGATAACCTTGAAAGATGAAATCTCCCTTGTGGAGGAGAAGCTTTGAAGTCCAGAAGATATCCCTGAGATATGATCTCCAACGCCCAGGGATCCTGAACATCTCTTGCCCACGCCTGGGCGAAGAGAGAAAGTCTGCCCCCCACTAGATCAGTTTCCGGATAGGGGGCCGTTCCTTCATGCTGTCTTGGGGGCAGCAGCAGGCTTTCTGGCCTGCTTGCCCTTGTTCCAGGACTGGTTAGGTTTCCAGGCCTGTCTGGAATGAGCAACAGTTCCCTCTTGTTTTGAAGCGGAGGAAGTTGATGTTGCTCCTGACTTGAAATTTCGAAAGGCATGAGAATTAGACTGTTTGGCCTTTGATTTGGCCCTGTCCTGAGGAAGGGTATGACCCTTGCCTCCAGTAATGTCAGCAATAATTTCCTTCAAGCCAGGCCCGAATAAGGTCTGTCCCTTGAAAGGAATGTTGAGTAATTTAGACTTTGAAGTCACGTCAGCTGACCAGGATTTAAGCCATAGCGCCCTACGCGCCTGGATGGCGAATCCGGAATTCTTAGCCGTTAGTTTAGTCAAATGAACAATGGCATCAGAAACAAATGAGTTAGCTAGCTTAAGCGTTCTAAGCTTGTCAATAATTTCATTCAATGGAGCTGTCTGGATGGCCTCTTCCAGGGCCTCAAACCAGAATGCCGCCGCAGCAGTGACAGGCGCAATGCATGCAAGGGGCTGTAAAATAAAACCTTGTTGAATAAACATTTTCTTAAGGTAACCCTCCAATTTTTTATCCATTGGATCTGAAAAAGCCCAACTGTCCTCAACCGGGATAGTGGTACGCTTTGCTAAAGTAGAAACTGCTCCCTCCACCTTAGGGACCGTCTGCCATAAGTCCCGTGTAGTGGCGTCTATTGGAAACATTTTTCTAAATATAGGAGGTGGGGAAAAGGGCACACCGGGTCTATCCCACTCCTTGCTAATAATTTCTGTAAGCCTTTTAGGTATAGGAAAAACGTTAGTACACACCGGCACCGCATAGTATCTATCCAGCCTACACAATTTCTCTGGAATTGCAACTGTGTTACAGTCATTCAGAGCAGCTAATACCTCCCCAAGCAATACACGGAGGTTCTCAAGCTTAAAATTAACATTAGAAATCTCTGAATCAGGTTTCCCCGAGTAAGAGATGTCACCCACAGACTGAAGCTCTCCGTCCTCATGTTCTGCATACTGTGACGCAGTATCAGACATGGCTCTTAGAGCATTTGCGCGCTCTGTATCTCTCCTAACCCCAGAGCTATCGCGCTTGCCTCTTAATTCAGGCAATCTAGATAATACCTCTGACAGGGTATTATTCATGATTGCAGCCATGTCCTGCAAGGTAATCGCTATGGGCGTCCCTGATGTAATTGGCGCCATATTAGCGTGCGTCCCCTGAGTGGGAGGCGAAGGGTCTGACACGTGGGGAGAGTTAGTCGGCATAACTTCCCCCTCGACAGAGCCCTCTGGTGATAATTCTTTTATAGATAAAGACTGATCTTTACTGTTTAAGGTGAAATCAATACATTTAGTACACATTCTCCTATGGGGCTCCACCATGGCTTTCAAACATAATGAACAAGTAGGTTCCTCTGTGTCAGACATGTTTAAACAGACTAGCAATGAGACTAGCAAGCTTGGAAAACACTTTAAAACAAGTTTACAAGCAATATAAAAAACGTTACTGCACCTTTAAGAAACACAAATTTTCCCAAATTTTGAAATAACAGTGAAAAAATGCAGTTACACTAACAAAATCTTTACAGTGTATGTAATAAGTTAGCAGAGCATTGCACCCACTTGCAAATGGATGATTAACCCCTTAATACCAAAAACGTTATAACAAATGACAAAAACGTTTTTTAAACAGTCACAACTGCCACAGCTCTACTGTGGCTTTTTACCTCCCTCAATACGACTTTTGAAGCCTTTTGAGCCCTTCAGAGAAGTCCTGGAACATACAGGAAGAAGCTGGATGTCTGTGTCTGTAATTTTTGCTGTGCAAAAAAAACGCCAAAATAGGCCCCTCCCACTCATATTACAACAGTGGGAAGCCTCAGGGAACTGTTTCTAGGCAAAATTCAAGCCAGCCATGTGGAAAAAACTAGGCCCCAATAAGTTTTATCACCAAACATATGTAAAAAACGATTAAACATGCCAGCAAACGTTTTAAAATACACTTTTATAAGAGTATTTATCTCTATTAATAAGCCTGATACCAGTCGCTATCACTGCATTTAAGGCTTTACTTACATTACTTCGGTATCAGCAGCATTTTCTAGCAAATTCCATCCCTAGAAAAATATTTTAACTGCACATACCTTATTACAGGAAAACCTGCACGCTATTCCCCCTCTGAAGTTACCTCACTCCTCAGAATATGTGAGAACAGCAAAGGATCTTAGTTACTTCTGCTAAGATCATAGAAAACGCAGGCAGATTCTTCTTCTAAATACTGCCTGAGATAAACAGTACACTCCGGTACCATTTAAAAATAACAAACTTTTGATTGAAGAAATAAACTAAGTATAAAACACCACAGTCCTCTTACGACCTCCATCTTAGTTGAGAGTTGCAAGAGAATGACTGGGTATGGCAGTGAGGGGAGGAGCTATATAGCAGCTCTGCTGTGGGTGATCCTCTTGCAACTTCCTGTTGGGAAGGAGAATATCCCACAAGTAATGGATGATCCGTGGACTGGATACACTTAACAAGAGAAAAAGCTTGAGCCTTTAAGGGATTCCTTGAAACATTAGACAGAAAAAATACTTCCCTTGGGAGGCCTTGTTCTGAAACCTACCCGATAACCCTGAGAAACTATATTCATAACCCAGGGGATATGGAACAGACTGAAACCTAGCCTCCTGAAAAAGGCATAACCTGCCCCCTACCAGAACCTGTAGATCGGGGGCAACACCTTAATGCAGATTTGGTAGTAGGGATAGATTTTTTTAGCCTTCTTCGACTTGTTCCAGTTAGCACTAGGCCTCCAGACTGGGTCAAAAGTGCCTTGCTTCTGAGCAGAGGAGACAACCTTTTGTTCCTTATTCTGACGAAAGAAATGAAAATTATTGGAAGCTTTAGGATTTCCCCTTAGACTCCTTGTCTTGATAAAGAAAAGCCCCAGTAACAGTAGAGATTATTGAATCTAAATCAAAACCAAACACTGTCTTTCCCTGAAAAGAAGCGGACAATAGTCTGGATTTTAACACCATGTCAGTAGACCAACAATTAAGCCATAAAGCTCTCCTAGCAAGGACTGCCAAAGACATACTTTTGATATTGATCTTCATAATATCAAAAATACACAGCAAAAATAAAAGAATTTGTAATTTTGAGTATAGCCAAAAGATTCTCACAAGCAGAATCATCAGAACATTGTTCTGAAAGACTAGATAACCAGTAAGATGAAGCAGCAGCCACATCATCAATAGAAATTGCCAGCCTAAGCAAATACCCTGCTTGCAAAAAGGCCCTTCTATGAAAAGACTCTAGTTTTCTATCCAAATGGTCTTTAAAAGAAGTACTGTCTTCCAAAGGGATAATAGAACTCTTAGCCAGAGTAAAAATAGCTTTATCAACTTTAGAAACAGTTTCCCACAATTCCACATTACCAACAGGTAAAGGATATAAAACTTTTTAAACCTTGCAGCATGATTAAATTAATTATCTGACTTAGACCATTCCCTAGAAATCATGTCAGAGACAGCAACAGGGATAGGAAATACCTCAGGGAGCTTAACAGTCTTAAAAACCACATTTTAACTATTACAAGGCAAATCCTCAGAAACATTAGAATCTTTAACACCTAAAGTAAGTAAAACCTCTTTCAAAAGAGAATGAATATGTTAAATTTGTAACAAAAAAAAAAAATGGGAGGAAAAATCAGGTTTAACATCAGAAGAAGACTCATCACCACAGTAAATTTTTCCTGCTGAAGACATAACAGTATCCCTGACATCATGAGATATAGTACTAGTAGAAAGTAAAATCTGAACTGACCTTTAACGCTTACATGAAGGCGGAAGAGAAGCCAGCACCTCAGAAATATCAGCTTTGATGAGATTCTTCACACTGGGTGAAATGTCAGTAGCCTTCTTTAATGAGTAGAAAGAAGGAGCAGCAATAGGTTGATCTTGGAGGAGAGACCTCGGCTTCTTAAAAAGCTTGAGAAATGGTAACTTACCCCCATCTAAAATAGCTTTAAAATAACTCACTGGTAAAAAGCGTGCTAAGCCGAACTGCAAAACAAAACAAAAACAGGGGACATATAATCTTCACATCCGAAGCCTACAGAATGATCAGGAATATAAAATAAAGCTAACATTTATAAGATAATTTAGCGCAAAACCAGATGTGCACAAGACTGAGGACATGCGTACGCTAACCCAACCTGCGTATTCCCGCCAATGACACAAAAAAGTATAAGAACTAAATAGACTAGCAATTCAAACTAAGCGCACCAAAAACCTGATGCGTGCAAAGCGGCAAGGAATAAAAGTATAGATTCTGTCACAGGGCCATATATATCAATACATACAGAACTGTGAAAAAGTCTAAGGCCGCCATTAGATTTGTTGTTTAGCAAAGTTTTAATGACCATATATTTTTTTTTCAGTCTCTTTATTAAGATACAAACAGAAAATATGTACATAAAATATATTTAAGAAAACGCAATTTTCAGAAAAAAATGTCTTCTTCAGGCAAATGTCAGTATTTAGTGTGACCTCCCTTATCACTAAGCATATCTTGAACTTTTTTGGGGAAACTGTCCTGAAGTTTTCTGAAATAATCTTCTGGTGTATTATACCAGGCTTCTTTCAGGACTTCCCAGTCTTCTTCTTTGGATTCAGGCCGCCTTATTTCTTTCTCTGTCCAGGTGATCCCTTTCTGCCTCTATAATATTGAGGTCTGGACTATGGACTTTGTGTGTTTTGTCAGCTGTTTTTCTCTCCAAATATGATTTCACTACATTAGCAATGTGTGTGGGGTCATTATCCTGCTGAAAAATAAAACCATTACCAATCAAAGGCACTTTCCAGAAGGAATGGCATGATGAACTAAAACCTGTCTGTACTTTTCAGCATTCATGATCCCATCAATTCAGACAATATCACCAACACCACTAGCAGAAATGCAGCCCCAAACCAGGACAGACCCTACACCATGTTTCATTGAAGGACACAAACACTCATTCTTTCATCTCTCTCCAAATCTTCTTCTCGCATATTGTCTTATAACAATTCGACCCAAAAATTTCCAACATGATTCCTCAATCCATAATGCTCTTTTCCAATTATCTTCATTTCAATCTTTGCGAGCTTTAGCATATCTTGGCCTTTTCATCCTGTTCCCCATCTGAAAAAGTGGTTTCTTGGCTGCTACCCTTCCACAAAGACCATTCCTTATTAAGCTTCTTCGGACTGTAGAAGGGTCAACTTGGCATCCCAATGAAGCTGCCAGATGCTGACCCAGGTCCTTGCTGTACTTCTTCCGGTCTCTCAAAGAAACTCTGAGAAACTCCTCATCAGATTTTGAAAGTTTTCTTGGCCTTCAAGTCCTTTTTTTTTGTCCTTGACCTCTCCCTGATTCTTCAAATTCTCAAAACAGCTTGAGTATCACATCTTGAGTATCCAATTTTATGCTGATTTCGCTTTGAGAGTGGCCTTGCTGATGCAAAAGTATGAGTTTGTCTGTCAAATTCTGTGATCTTTGGGATTTTAAATGCAATGATGTTATTGAACGTTGGTCTTATTAGCAAGCTTCCAATTAATTAAACTCATACCATATGTGTATGTAATGCTCAAGCATGTCTTGCACAAACCTGATGTAATAGATCTTTTTCACAGCAGTAATTTTAACCTTTTAACGCCGTTATGTCGTTCTATTCCATCATAATTACACTGGGCTTTAGAGCCGTTATGACGGAAAAGAACATCATAGCCAACGGCTGTCCTGAAGCCTTCTGCACTTCCTGGATTTGATCGCGGTCTGGAGGGCGTTCCAGACCCGATCCAATAATTGAAATCTCACGATCGTGTGCACGATCGCATGATTTCAATTTGTCTACATCGGAACAGTTGTTCCGATGTAGACACTTTAACCCTGGCAGGAAAGGGTTAAAAATGAAATAGTAGGTCAAATACAGTTGTAAGCAATAACATTATTTGGGGTTCCATTCCATTTATGTTTACTAGAGCCAGGTTCCTGTTATTGCTCAAGTGTAAGGGGAGGTCAAACAAAATACTTGCCACTTTAGCCTATAGAAGCTGTTTTTTCTGATTTGATTCTGTTTTTTTAATACTGCATACAAATATCCTGTATTTTCTGATTGTATTCTAATAAGAGACCGAGAAATAATTATATATGATCATTATACAATTGCTTAAACAACAAATCTAAAGTTGGCCTAACACTTTTGCACAGTACTATATAATTAATGCCAATAATAAGGCTATAGTGTCTGAATTTTAAAAATAATTACACTTACCAATAGACACTCATCCACCAACAAACAACAAGTAGATAGCCAAACCAGTACTGCAACATATCAGCAGAGGTGGTTATGAAAAAGGAGTATATTGTAGATCCATAGAAGGAGGCAAAAGATAACTCCCAGCGACTAATTATGGAGGATCTATGACAGATTTCCCATGCAGTGGAAAAGGAGCCACAAACAATACCCTATATACATCCCTCTGACAAGCACTGTGCTCTGAAGGGAAACCGGGTCTAAATATATGCTGAGAACCCCTCTCACTGAAAAATCAAATGCACATCTTCATTCTAAGACCACCTTAAAGACTGAGGTACATGTGAGGGGTATTTATAGAGCTCTTGGGGTTTGGGAATCGTTACTCTTCCTTACCACTAGGACGAGGCAATGTATCATGCACTTTTACCACCTGTATCAAAGAAATATAGGATTTAAAGATTTTACAGTATCCACCAAAGCGAAAAATAACTAGTAAAAAAAAAAATGCTCTAAAGAAAACAGAGCATTTTGTTTTAAACATTGAAATTTCCTTTTAAAAGAGACAGTCTACCCGATAATTTGTATGGTTTAAAAATATAGATAATCCCCTTATTACCCATTCCCCAGATTTGCTCAACTAACACTGTTATACTAATATACTTTTTACCTCTGTGATAACTTTATCTAAGCCTCTGCAGTAGGGATGAACCGAAATGAAAATTCTGGACCAAAACCGATACCAAAAATTCAGGATGCCCCTGGCCGAAAACCGAAACCAAAATGTTTTTTTTTTCTTTTTAACTACAGTGTGTGTGTGTAGCAGAGAGAGTTTGTAGGCGGGAAAGCTCCAACAAATGGGCATGGTCACTTGTACCGTAGGGTGTGATCTGCAGTGAAACTGGTGGAGCTCTACAAGCGAGAGTGTGGTTATAGCCAGACAACAATACGAGGTGGACATGTGTTTTGTTTTTGGGTGTACTTATCCGTGCGATGGGCATGGCTGCACCTGATCGTCTCTCATCGTATCTCCGCCTAGTTCCTGGTTTGGGTCTCACACTGACCCGTCAAATTATATGTCCGGAGACCCAAATGGAGTCTGCCTGTCCCCTATCACCAGGACCACCAGACTTGGCTACAACGTTACGTGCAAGGTAGCCAAGTCTGTGTTTTTTTTGTATACACTGTCTGGTGGGTGCTAATTTGTACCAACTGTGTGCGAGCTTGGGGCTTATGCATTTATAGTGTGCACGCATATTTGCCTCAGGCGAATAGAATGTCTACGCACAAGAGGCTGATGTATAAGCACTGTGTATAAGGCTTATACATATTCACTGTGTGTGCTTAGGGCTGTGTCTGATAATATCAAGTGTTTATAAACATGTTACTTATCCCCCTTTGAATACTGTATTCAGAACTTTGGTTTCCTTCTAAGGATAGACATGTAACTCAATAGAACAGGGGAGGGCTGTACATTTTTAGCCATTTTGGTCCTCTTTGGGCCGAAATTGGAATTGCACATTTTCGGCGGCACAAATTTTGGTGCATCGCTAGTATTATTCTTTATTTAGTTCTGTGTAACAGAATGAGATTTAACCGTTTTTGTTTTTTTTTACCAATTATCAAAATAAAGTAGTCCTAGAAAACTATTATTATAAGCAAAACAGTAAGTCAAGTAATGAACTCAAACAGCAGCTCTAGGCTGGCATCAAATTTGAAATACAGGTAGCCCTCAGTTTACGCCGGGGTTAAGTTCCAGAAGGAATGGTTGTAAATTGAAACCGTTGTAAATTGAAACCCAGTTTAAAATGTAAGTCAATGGGACGTGAGGGAGATAGGTTCCAGGCCTCTCTCAAAATTGTCATAAGTTACACCTAATACATTATTTTTAAAGCTTTGAAATTAAGACTTTAAATGCTAAACAGCATTATAAACCTAATAAAATAATCACACAATACAGAATATATAATTAAACTAAGTTAAATGAACAAAAACGTTTGCTAAACAGCATTATAAACCTAATAAAATGATTACACAACACAGACTTCACTTGCATTTTTCTACAGTTCTTTCTATGCATTCCAATCTGGACTGATTTATAGACAGGAGGATCTTGTTCCTTTGAAATCTGCTCGATAGCTCAGGTCTGTTTAAACTGATTAATTTCAGCTTGCTTGACTTTGCTGCAACACAAGCGGACAGCTCTACCTACTGGCTATTTTAATAAATGCACTGCTTCTCAATGCTTTTCAATAGCAGTCACATGACTGGAAAAAAAGGTTGTTATTCTGAAACGATGTAAATTGAACCGTTGTAAAACGAGGGCCACCTGTATGCTACACAATTTTACCAAAAATAAAAGGCAAGAAAAACGAAATAACCAAAAATGCAATTTTTGGCCGAAATTTCGGTGCATCCCTACTCTACAGACTGCCTCCTTATCTCAGTGCTACTTGCAAACTTGAATTTTAGCCAATTAGTGCTGCTTCATAAATAAATCCACGGGATTCAGCACAATGTTATCTATATATCCCATATGATCTAGCACTCTTCAGAAATGTAGAGGTTTAAAGGTTATAAACTATATTAATATAACAATGTTGGTTGTGCAAAGCTGGGGAATATGTAGTAAATGTGTTATCTATCTTATTAAACAATAAGTAGACTACCCACTTTATTAATGCTGCAATCTACTCAGCAAAAGACCTCAAAATTTAAGCAACTCACTTATCTTAAATCACCCATTTACATATCACAGATAAAAAGTATTTATAGTATGCAAACAGCTAAGGCAAACCATAAACAATCATTATAAAAGAAATTGTCTACTAAAGAGATTATATCAAAATAGTGCCACCCACACAAAGTAGTTATGGAAAAAAAGGCCAAACATCAACCAACCAATCATATACTGTAAACAAAGAAAGAAAAAAAATACTCTGCAAAATGAAGAGAAACTCAGTGAAAAACATAAATTAGGCTTACCTGATAATTTCATTTCCATCGAGAGGAGGAGAGTCCACGGCTTCATTCATTACTATTGGGAATTAAGAACCTGGCCAGCAGGAGGAGGCAAAGACACCCCAGCCAAAAGCTTAAATAACTCCCCCACTTCCCTCATCCCCCAGTCATTCTGTTGAGGGAACCAAGAATAGTAGGAGAAATATCAGGGTATAAAAAGGTGCCAGAAGATGAATAAATGTAGGTCCGCCCCACAGAGATACAGGTGGGAGCCGTGGACTCTCCTCCCCTCGATGGAAATGAAATGATCAGGTAAGCATAATTTATGTTTTCCATCTAAAGGGGAGGAGAGTCCACGGCTTCATTAATTTCTATTGGGAACATATACCCAAGCTCTAGAGGACACTTAATGAAACCGGGGGGGTAAAAGGCGGTACCTAGTCTGAGGGCACCACAGCCTGCAAAACCTGTCTCCCAAAAACAGCTTCCGCAGAAGCAAAAACATCAAATTTGTAAAACTTTGTAAAAGTGTGTAAGGAGGACCAGGTAGCCGCCTTAAAAATTTGCTCCATAGAGGCCTCATTCTTGAAGGCCCAAGACAAAGCCACAGCTCTAGTTGAATGAGCCGTGATCCTCTGTGGAGGCTTATGACCCGCTCTCTCAGGGGCGGACTGAGACCAACCAGGGCCCCCGGGCAAAAGTGTGGCAGGGCCCCCCACCTCCTCTTTGCTCCACCTATCTACCTCCTCTACCCTATTGCCCCTTCCATCTCATATGCCCCTCCCCCACCATGTTTGTAATAGACATATAAAGTGACATTTTTTCCTTAAATATTGTTAATAAGATTTAAATATTGTAAATTAACAAGTGCTTGTGCAAAAAAAAAAACAGACAATGGGTTAAAATCACTTCTGTTTACTTGTTACTGGCAGCTAAAGAGGTAAAATCATTTATTTGTATGTTACTGGCAGCCAAGGGGTAAAATATACATGGGATTAACATTGGGGCTAAGGTAGTGCTGTTAGGTGGGACATTGTGGCTGAATTATCAAATTTCGAGCAAACATGATTCGCTTTAGTGAAGAGAGAAAGAGAAAGAGAGACACACACACACATACATCCATACACATACATACACAGAGATATACATCCATACACACATACATGCACAGATATATACATACATACACAGAGATACACACACATACATACATACACAGAGATACACACACATACATACATACACAGAGATACACACACACATACACAGAGATACACACACACACATACACAGAGATACACACACATACATGCACAGAGATACACACACATTCATACATGCACAGAGATACACACACACACATACACAGAGATACACACATACACAGAGATACACACATACATGCACAGAGATACACACACATTCATACATGCACAGAGATACACACACACATTCATACATGCACAGAGATACACACACACATTCATACATGCACAGAGATACACACACACATTCATACATGCACAGAGATACACACACACACACACGCACAGAGATACACACACACACATGCACAGAGATACACACAGAGATACACACACAGAGATACACACACACACATACATGCACAGAGATACACACACACACATACATGCACAGAGATACACACACACACATACATGCACAGAGATACACACACACACATACATGCACAGAGATACACACACACACACATACATGCACAGAGATACACACACACACTCATACATGCACAGAGATACACACACATACATACACAGATATATACATACATACACAGAGATACACACACATACATACACAGAGATACACACACATACATACACAGAGATACACACACACATACATACACAGAGATACACACACACATACATACACAGAGATACACACACATACATACACAGAGATACACACACACATACATACACAGAGATACACACACACATACATACACAGAGATACACACATACATGCACAGAGATACCCACACACACACACATGCACAGAGATACACACACACACATACATGCACAGAGATACACACACATACATACATGCACAGAGATACACACACATACATACATGCACAGAGACACACACACACATGCACAGAGATACACACACATACATGCACAGAGATACACACACATACATGCACAGAGATACACACACATACATGCACAGAGATATACACACACACACACACACATGCACAGAGATACACACACATACATGCACAGAGATACACACACATACATGCACAGATATACACACACATACATGCACAGAGATACACACACATACATACATGCACAGAGATACACACACATACATACATGCACAGAGATACACACACATACATGCACAGAGATACACACACACACACACATACATGCACAGAGATACACACACACATACATGCACAGAGATACACGCACACACACATACATGCACAGAGATACACGCACACACATGCACAGAGATACACGCACACACATGCACAGAGATACACGCACACACACACATACATGCACAGAGATACACACACATACATGCACAGAGATACACACACACACATACATGCACAGAGATACACACACACACACACACACACATGCACAGAGATACACACACACATACATGCACAGAGATACACACACATACATGCACAGAGATACACACACACATACATGCACAGAGATACATGCACACATACATGCACAGAGATACACGCACACACATGCACAGAGATACACGCACACACATGCAGAGATACACGCACACACATGCACAGATACACGCACACACATGCACAGAGATACACACACACATACATACACAGAGATAAACATACATACACACACATGCACAGAGATACACACACACACATGCACAGAGATACACACACGCACAGAGATACACACACATATATACACAGAGATAAACATACATACACACACATGCACAGAGATACACACACATGCACAGAGATAAACATACATACACATACACAGAGATAAACACACATACAGATATATACATACATACACATACATACACAGAGATAAACATACACACACATGCACAGAGATAAGCACACATACACATACACAGAGATAAACACACATACAGATATATACATACATACACATACATACACAGAGATAAACATACATACACAGAGATAAACATACATACACATACATACACAGAGATAAACACAAATACACACATACATGCACAGAGATACACACACATACAGATATATACATACATACACAGAGATAAACATACACACACATACATATACATACATACACATACATACACAGAGATAAACATACATACACATACATACACACACAGAGATAAACATACATACACATACATACACAGAGATAAACACAAATACACACATACATGCACAGAGATACACACACATACAGATATATACATACATACACATACATGCACAGAGATACACACACATACATACATGAACAGAGATAAACATACATACATACACATACATGCACAGAGATACACACACACATACACATACATGCACAGAGATACACACACACACATACATGAACAGAGATAAACATACATACATACACATACATGCACAGAGATACACACACACACACACATGCACAGAGATACACACACATACAGATATATACATACATACACATACATGCACAGAGATACACACATGCACAGAGATACACACACATACAGATATATACATACATACACATACATGCACAGAGATACACACACATACACAGATATATACATACATACACACACACATACATGCACAGAGATACACACACATACACAGATATATACATACATAGAGATAAACATACACACACACATACATGCACAGAGATACACACACATACACAGATATATACATACATACACACACACATACATGCACAGAGATACACACATACACAGATATATACATACATACACACACACATACATGCACAGAGATACACACACATACACAGATATATACATACATACACACACACATACATGCACAGAGATACACACACACATACATGCACAGAGATACACACACATAGCTAGGCACCAACATATGCACACACAGATATAGGCAGACATACACATATATATGCAGGGACATGTATGGTAATATATTTTTGTTAAATACTTTTGGGACTTTTTCTTATTCTAAACTTAAGTTAAACCTTCTTTGTGCCACAGTACATACTGTATATTTAGTATTTTTAGCAACTAACTCACAGACTGACCTCTATCACATAGTTGCTGCTTCAAGCGCTGTGCAGGAGAGTTGTAAATTTAACACTGATTCACAATTTAACCCCATGGCTACCAAAAAGAGCTGAAGTACACTGCTTAGGAATAAACTGCGATCCTTTCTGGGAGCCAGGGAGTTAAATTATGTTCAGCAACTTCAGCATGTTACAGAGTCTCTTAGGTAATTCAAGGGTGAAGTGTTTACCGGGTCCCACATTTAACATCACGACACTATCCCTGACAGGCTCAGCTTATGCGGGAGGTCGGAGACAGCCTTAGAACAAGTAAGCCGCACAGTGACAGACACACTGTTATTGTGTAGCAGTTACTTTAAAGCATTGCTCCAGTCCCTAAAATAAATAGGAGCACAAAAAATGGTGCATTAGTGCAGGTTTCATATCCCTATATGATTGTCCAGTATGCCACAGCAGTGCCATCAATTCACAAACCAATCAGTAAATCAAATGTTTATGTTGCCAAGAACAGTGACTGTTAAGGCGAGGGAGAGGCAACGCAACAGCAAGAGATTAAAATGCATGAGATGAGAATTATTAGCAACAACATACTGAGATGGGGTCTGGGATAAGAGGTATCACTCTGAAGATGGCAATCATGGCGTTGTTGCTTAACTTGGCCAGGCTTGCTTTGCTTACCTCCGGGCTCCGGCCGGCTCCTTCACTCGCTAACTCAGTCAGTCCTGAGTCCTCCTACCTTCAGCACAGTCAGCTTCACCCACACGTGGGCAGTGCACAAACGCTAGTGCCAGTAAGTTAAAATTGTGTGCGCACGGCCGGCAGTGGGTGGAGCTAGGAGGAAGAGCCACAGGGTATTAAGTAAGACGGTGTCACTCACTAGTAGGTAGTTACCTTACCCTGCGACGGCTCCTTCCTTCTCTGTCTCCAAGTCTTCTTGCTCCAGCCACGCCCACACTGATAAATTTATATGCTATGGCAGGGCTGCTCATACGGCCGCACACATGAGAGGGCCCACTCCCTGCCACCAGTACAAAAATCCAATACAACCAAAAAGCCAGAAAAAAAAATATATTTAAATTCTACTCTGAGTCTGCACAGTATGATGCATGGGGATTATGGGGTCCCCCTAGATGACAGGCCTTCGAGAAAGGGCCGATTTGCCCGACTTGTCAGTCCGCCCCTGCGCTGTCTCATAAGCCAAACAAATCAAACGCCTCAACCCAAAAGACAAAGAAGAAGTAGAGGCCCTTTGCCCCTTGCGCTTCCCAGAATACACCACAAAAAGAGATGTAGACTGTCTAAAATCCTTTGTAGCCTGAAGATAGAACTTCAAGGCACAAACCACATCCAGGTTATGAAGTAACCTCTCCTTTGAAGAAGAAGGGTTAGGACACAAAAAAAAAAAGGTGTAATGCTCGTGGGATATCCCTCTATCAGACCAAACTCGGCCAGGGAATATCCCAGAGCAGAGAAAGTTAGTAAGATGAGGAGAGCGGCACTCACCACA